>NW_010334833.1:0-3975 GCF_000700745.2 Antrostomus carolinensis | reverse complement strand
CTGCTTTGCCATCATCTAGCCACAATGTTTAACTGGATGGCCTTGTTGTTTATTTTAGTGTCATGAGGAGCAGATATTTTTCCTCACTCAGTGTTTCTAGGTTGTTTCCCTTTAACCTTTAATTTACAGATTGGTCTCCACTGTGGGTTACATGAAACCACGAGGGTGAACCTCCAAAGCCTGAAGAACCTCCTCAAAGAGACGTAGGCGTGTTCATGCAGGAGGAGGTATCATTCCAAAGGCTAAGATGGGGCAAAGAAGTGATCTTTTTTTTTTGTAAGAAGTCCTGCCAATTTCATGTAATAAGGCCTTACTGAGAGCAGGAGCTGCTGCAGTGCCCTTTACAGTGTGCTGGCACCCTCCTGGGACCCCCACCCCACAGGAGTGTTATCTCCATAATGAGAGAGGTAGTTCAACCCTGGGCAGGAGGACTTGGATTGCTTTGCCATGATGGGAAAGGAGGGGCATCACTCACAGCCGTGCCAATGAAGTAGTTAGTTATTCTCACCTTGTGCCATGACTTCCTTATCTTCAGATTACATATTAAGTGACAAAAATGTGGTCTCTTTCTGTGTCTTTATTAAACCCTAAGGGCCACTTCTTGCTTTCACCTCCATGTGTGAGATGAGATGAAAGTCACACGGATGTGGCTGGGTTTCTGTGGTATGTCTGAGAACAGGAGCAGAGCCTACTCACTTTTCAGCTTAACCATGCAGGTCTTCTGGGTTTGGTTTTTCTTTTTCTTTTTTTTTTTTGTTTTGCTCATAGGTGCACAGCCATCTGCCCCTCTACTACAGTGCTGTCTGCCATCTGTCCTAGGAAAATAAAATAACTGTAAACTCCACATGCTCACAGGCTGCAGAGTTAACAGCTGAGATGTTACTGAGCGTGCTGAACAGGAGGTAGCAGATTATTAATTTGCTCCAGGAGTCTTCACTGAGTGGTGAGTGTCTAACCTGAGTTGTTTGGGCACATTCAGCCAAAGGAAAGTTTAAATAATGAAACAAACAGAGATGCTACTTCGCGATATGCTTCATATGGCACAGGAAGCCATTAGCTACCTGTTGCCTACAGGGATGTGGTGTGGGGGCTGCAATGAAAAGGAGCTCCTCCTCCAGGTGCTGCTGATATCGAGGAGATGGTGCTCAGACAGCCAAGATGGTTCAAGGGAAGCTGGCTGCTAACAAAGCAGTGTCCTACAGCACTGACCTGGCCAGTATCCTGCTAGGATATGTGGTGAGGGTAACCATGGACATCCAACATCTGCAAAGTGGCTCCCTCTGGAGGGATGAAGCCCTGGGCAAGGAACTGCCCTTCCTCCCGGGGTCCTCTTTCTCCTGGAGTCTTCTTCCTCCTTCTATCTTCTTCTTCCTGGGATCCTCACTTGCCCCAGGACATACCACAGACATCTCAACCCAGCAGAGGCAATGCCACTGCTGCCTGGAGAGTAGGCTTCACAGAGCTCTGCTCTGCACTGGCAGCTCACAGCAGTGGGAAATGCTGCTGAAGAACGAGGGCTGAGGTGGTGCCTCCTGCACCTTCAAAAGATGGAGCTGGGTGCATGGCAGCTCTGCAGGCATGAGCTGAAGGGACAATTGGAAAGAAGCAAAGAACCATCCCCAACAACCTGGAGGTCCATGCTCTAGGGGAGGGAACTTGGAGATGACCCAGGTGTCCTGCTGGCTGATGACCCTGCTATCCTGCCAGGTCATGCAGACACAAGTGTGGCATGGGGCACAGAGGGGTAGCCACAGAGGTTACAGTGAAGCCTGTGATGGTCACAGAAGCCTGGGAGCTGCTGCTGAGGACAGGTCTGGCCTCAATGAGGCAGATGGATGTAAATCACAAAGCTGCAAGGACAATTCCCTTTACTCAAAAGGCAATGCAGGTCCTTGCTCTCATGTTTTCTCTCTGAAACCTCCCTTCTTTTTGTCCTGCCTTCAATGTAGCACAGGGAACACCCTGAAACTGTGTGTGCCTTCATCCTATGTGAGACAAGAGGTGACATGAAGCTGCTGGCTCTTGACTTTGTACAGCCCAGGAGAGCAGGACTGGCCAGACACATGCCTCTGTTTAAGGCAAAACCTGGCCAAACTGTGCAGGGAGAGCAGCCCCTGAAGAACTTTCCTGTGCAGGGACACCTAATGTCTCAAAATGCTGAACCAAAACATGTGAACTAAACCTGATGTTTTTATCAGAGGTAAAACAAGATAAATTACTTTATTTCTCAGTCACCAATGAGCACACAGGCAGGGACTCTGGTATGAGCTTTCACATGGTCCTGTGCTTTTTTTCCAATCTTTCTTCCTTTCTGCTTGTGGGTAAAGAGGCAGCCAGCAGCAGAGGTGTCCTGTCCTGTTCCCCCCCACGGCTTCGAGGTGGCAGGGGTTCTGTGAGCACCACAGAGAAATGAGGAACTATCCCTGAAAGCCCGTGATTGCAGCAGAAGGCAGGTTTGGAATACACGATGGCTTTGTGGGCCTAAAATGCTTAGGGCAAAACTCCTTGACAATTTTACTCCGTGAAGGGCTATTTTTCACCTTGTTTCACTCCCAAGGCTTTTAATAGCTCCAGCCTTGATCTCTTCACCAACACATGAATGACAGCTGCAGAAGAACTATAGCATTTTAATTGACATTTGTGTTTAAAAGCTCAACTATAATTAGAGGCAAGTGAATCATCTGTAAGAAATAATTAATTCAGGCCCTACTGCCTTTCTTCTTCTTCGTGAATCTTCTGTGAACAGGTTGTTACACTCGCAAGCTCATTCTTCATTCAGACTTAGTCACAGGTTTTCTCGGGCAGATTTCTCAGTCTGCTGCTGGTGTGCCAGCAGCAGCGTTGGGATTTCCCACCATGATGGTCAGTGACACAAGCCATGCACTACCATTCTCAGCCCTTGACTGCATGGTGTGGGGAAGCAACCGTGATGGTGTGAATGTGGATTTTATATCCAAGTACAGAAGCACATGGATTAAAATGGGTGTGCCGAGCCAGAGAGCTGTGATGGGCTGGCTGCTGTGGTAGCAGGACGGGTGGACCATCTTCTCTGGGCCTTTTGGCTTTGGACCTGCTTAAACCACAGTGGGTCCCTCTGAAATCGAGGACCTGGTGACTGTACCACCTGCTTCATTCCTGCAAATAGGAGAAATGTGCCATCTCACCCCTCTCTTCACAAGCATCTCCCCAACTGTTGCTTCCTACCCTGCGGCATTGGGTCTCCCCGTGGACCTTCAGTTGCACTTTGTGGTGCTGGTGTGGACCTTGCCTATTGCTGGAATGCCTCTGATGGACCAACCATCTTCCTGAAACACCTGGAGCACAGTATGGTTGTGGTGGTTTCACTCGGCTGACAGCCAAGCACCACAAAGCTGCTCGCTCACTCTCCCCTGCCCCAGGGAATAGAGGAGAGAACTGGAGGGATAAAGGTAAAGAGACTTGTATGTTGAAAATAAAACTTTAAATAATAATGACAATAATAATGGTAATAATAGTATGAATAGAGTATATGAATGAGGGATGCACAGGGCAATTATTCACCACCTGCTGACAGATGCCCAGCCCATTCCTGGAGAGCAGTCCCAGCGGAGTGAAAATCCCAAAACTGAGACCAAAATCCTGGGAGAGAGCATTTCAGTTGACCCTCCTTAATATACTGACCATGACGTGATATGATATGGAATATCCCGTTGGCATATCCAAATGCCAGTTTGGGTCTGCAATACTATACCTGCCCTCACCAGTTGCTTCTGCACCTGCAGGTGAGCAAAAAAAAACAGGGAAGTTGGAAAGTCCTTGATCTTCCAGCAACAACTAAAAACATTAGTATGTTATCAACATTCTTCTCACACTGAATCCAAAACACAGCACTAATCTACTTCCTGAGAGAAAATTAGCTCTGTCCCAGCTGAAAGCAGGACAGTGGCCCAAGAACCAGCTCCTGGAGCGGCTTGGTGTGAACGCCCATCTCAGCCC
>NW_010334832.1:0-30517 GCF_000700745.2 Antrostomus carolinensis | reverse complement strand
CCCCAACATTCTGTGATTCTGTGATGTGTAACAAGAAGAAATGTGGTATGTGTCCACAGTATGGTGTGTGGTCCCTGTACAGTCTGTGCTTGCAAAACACATTTTATCATAGTCAGAGGGAGTTTAAATAGGAAAACAGGTTTACATTTCATGTACATTTTCAAGATCTGGAGCACAGTTTGTTGATCTATTATCCAGATTCTTGTGAAGAGTTAGAAAAAAAAAAAAAAGAAAAGAGCTTAATGCTCTGAGAAATATTGGAAAAAGATGCAAACAAATTGGGACACAGGATTTCTAACATACCTGGACCATACACTGGATGACCCTACCTCAGTCTTGACTTGGAACAACATGACCTTGAGGTCAGTGCAAAACTTCCCTCTTTAGCCATATTTTAATAGGGATTATAGTACACTATTATCTTAGGTAGCATAGTATGTTGAAAGTGATCTGAAGCAGAATCTTAAGGGAAGGATAGTTCATTTTGAACTATTTTGCATTAACTTTGCAAACTGCCCATGAATTCTTTTCTTTGCATTAGACATTAGCACTTTTTAAGGTGGGTCACATCTTTTCTCCCCTCAGTGAAGACACACCCAGTGTACTCAGTTTGCTGTCTCTCTGCTTCAGTTGAGAACATAGCTAGTATGGGAATGAGATTTTAAAATCTCAGTACCTCTATCAATTTTTTTCATGTGTCCTCCAAACATGATAATGTTTGCCTCTTGCTAATCTAGATTTGAGATGAGCCAGTAATCTAAAGAAGAACATGTTTTTAATCTCCTGAGCAGTTCAATCCCACCTACATTTCATTATTGAAAATATTTTCTATATTTTTCTTTTAAAAAATGGAAAGGCTAGGGGAAAAAATGACTCTGGCATTGTCTGAATGAAATACTATCCTGATAACAGAGCTTTGCTTACAAATATTAGTTCCACTTCTATTGCTTTATAATAAATGGTTGCAGCTGTTGCTATGGCAATTTTCATTTTTAAAAATGTATCCAAGTGAAGACAAGAAACGTGGCTGTTAGGAGAAAGTCTAAAATAAATCCAGATGTGAATTGTATGCTTTAGCATTGGCAGTAATAATGTCAAAAATAAAACATGTTACATGTTTTGTCTTCTTGATATACTGGAGCTGAGGGTGGGGGTTTAGGGATTCTGAATGGTAAATCTCTGTTCCTGATCCAAATATAGCAAATGAACAGAATGAAATTTCACCTTAGGGAAAGGCACTTCACTTGCTAGAAAAGCTGGTCAGTCTTGCATAGAGAATGGCAGTAATATTCCCATAGAAGCAAGGCAGGCCTGAAGCTCTTCTCACTTACCTTTCTGATAATACACTAACATTTTGGTTTTTACAGATTATAAAAAGAAAAATCCAAGCCATAGTAGAAATTTTAAAATTACAGCCTTACCTATTGCTTCTTGCCTTATCACCCTGTAGCCTGAAGTTCTTTAAAATCTCTGCTATAACTTTAATGTTAGACATAGAATATTAAAATAAAATTACTGGGCGATGCTCTGCAAAGAAGGTGTAATTCAACAAGTCCCAACACATGTACTAATAGTAATCTGCTGGAAAAATACACTGTGTTAGGAAGGTATAGTCCATTCACTTTAGAGAAAAATACTATTTAAAGAGAAATTTTCTGAGAAGGTGATAGAGGAATAGCTCTGGACTTATTTCAAAGTGAAAAAAACAGTTTGGAGTTGTATCTCTAGCAAGTGCTGACTGAAAAGTAATTGCCCAAAGCATGAACAAGAGAGGTGTTTAGAGACAGACTGTGTAGTCTGACAGAGTATGGGACACTTGGGCAGGATGGCAGATAGGTTGAAAGGTGGCTTTGGATCTGTCTTGTACCTTTTCTCCTTGCCTAGGAGCTGCAAAAGACTCCTTTGGCTGAAGCCATTCTAAACTGTAGCTGGCTATATACACCCTCAATGGTTCATTTCAGCAGCTTGGGGCTGCTGAGAACAACAGAGATATAGCTGCTGAACTTTGTGGAAATTGTTTTGCTTAAGCATTAAGTCAGTGGTGCTTATGACACCTGCAACTAGCCTTTACTCTGGAGGGTTACTCAATGTCACTCATGGTAAAATAAAACAAAGAGGAGAAGTCACCAGATGGGGAGCGAAGTTGACATGGGTAGAATTTCACTCCCAAACTTGAAAGCAATCACAATGATAAAAATTCTTTTTATCCTTAAAGACTATAGCAAGAGAAATACTAGAACACACACCTTTCATATTTCTGACTTCTATCTTCAGGGATATTTTTTCTCAAAACTCTTGGTACAGTCTTTATTTCCCTATCCCTGCTATGGGAGTTTCAAATGATAAGCCAACTTTAAGCAGTGCTACATGAACACATGCTACTCTTGAAGAACAATCTAAAAGCTAACTGGAATATTTAAAATAATCATGATAATAAAATCCCCAAAAAAGCCCCACAGTTTCTTAAATATATTACAAATCACTTAACCAGAGACCTTATACCAAATATATTGGACAGGAGTTCTTGCTTTGATAAGAATGCATTATTCATAAGTACAGATGCTAAGGTTTTTAGACATATAACTGGTAGCAGGTCATGAACTATTCTTCAACACTACAATTAAAAGAGTTAAGTAAGATCTCCCTTTGTTTAAAATGAAGGTATTTTCTATTAAATGTGGCCTAGATCCAATGTACTGTGGAAAATCTCACAGAAATGATAGGCAGCCAAAGAGACAATTTTTCCTTCTGGGTTTGTGAAGACTCCATTGATTTATGGATAAACATTTAGTATAATGCACTAATTTCCACCACTTAATTTTAAAAGATACTTCCCCCAGACAGGCAGTTCTATGAGGCTTAAACATAACTTTTAAGAAAATGAAAATAATTCTGACTAGCTTCATTATTCTCATAATTACTAGAATGAAGGAGTCTTGCCTCACAAACCTTTGCATTTGCCTCACTTTTAACAATGTGCAACAAAAACACTCTCCTAGCTATGGGCTAAGTCCTGCTAACTCTAGAAATAGAATGTAAAACTGTGATCATCCTAAAATGATGGTTTAGAAATACCTTTAACATTGCTCTGTAAGAATAAAAATACTGTAATAAAGATGTACACTGTTAAGTAGTCCAGGAGGCTGAAATATTTTCTTCAGGAATATTTTCATCTAGTTATAACCCTTTCCCAGTGTTTCTGAGGCAGAGAACAGAAGCATGCTAGGCGTACTCTATTATTCTCATTTCTCTCACTATAATTTCTGGCTGTGCTTGCTACAGGTCAGTAGCACAATGGAGAAAGGAAGAACTGTTTGATTTCTTTTAAGTGACTATAAATATGCAATGAAAGGGGATACAAAATGAAAATGCTATATGTTTAAAAATTATTTCAATTCTGTGAGATTTTGTAATGAAGACACTACTACAGGAAAATTGTGAATATCAGTTTATTCAATGTATTGTTGGGATGCTATTTTGTTCAAATTTTTAATCATATTTAAACCTTCATTTTCAAAAATCCAAATTCTAATGTCACTAGGTCTCCCCAGAAAAGTACTGAAATTTCATTATGAATCCAAATAATATGCACATATGCGTATTACATTCAGAATATGTAGATCATTATAATTAGCAATTAGTTAGGGAACATCAAAGTACTAGACACATTAAGAGGAAACTGATAATAAGACTAGATTTTTTTTTTCTTTGATACAATGGTCTTTACAGCAAATGTTCATAAGTTCTATTTCCCTAAACGTGGTAGAAATGAGCAAGCTTTGTCACACTGTCCTCTCTGAGGGCCAATTCCACAACTGCTGCCCTGAGTGTTTCCTGTCTTTCAGTCTAGCTCATACCTGCAGCATGCCAGGCAATGCCCTAATTTTATTTGGGTGTTATGTTTTCATGGTTTGTGACTTTGCCAAAATGACACCATTTAGACTACATTTCCATGTTGCATTTGCACTTTTTGTGAATACTTTTTCTTTTTTTCTTTTCTTTTTTTTTTTTTTTTAAAAAAAAAAAATTAGCCATTTTGTAGAACCACTATAGAGAGAATACACTTGTGCTTATCTTGGACAGAAACATTACAACCACATAATTACAAAGCTTTCTCACTGTACCACTTTGAAATTCAGTCTTGTACCTTTAAGGGGAGGAAAGAGGAAATTACTTGTCTGTTACTCATGCATCCTTCACCCTTGTGAAAATGTGCCAAAATCGAGCAATTTTTTAAGGTTTCTGAAATGTTTAGTTGACAAATCTTGGTGGACATCTGATAAACTTAATCAGCTAAAAATCTTCTAAGATCTCGTTTGTAATAGGCATGTGCCATCTAAAACTTCAGTGTCATTTTCTCCCTGCAATTGCTGCTCCCCAGACTGCCATCTACTGTTTCAACAGCCTTCAGAACCAACCAGCAGCATTGCTCTCTCTTGTCCTCATTATCTCCTCTGTTTGTCACAACATAAGAAGGAGATAATACGAGGTGTGTGTATCAGAAATAAAGAGAGGTTATCTCTTGGCTTTAGGGAATGAAGGAGACGGGGTTAAGAGTTTACAGTCCTAGAGTAACTTTAGAAATAATTTATTTCCATCTTAGATGGATGACAAAAGGACAGGTGACTGCAGCAGAAGTGGTGGAGTAGGTCATGCAATTCAGGGGAATGGGTAGAGTGAGACAGAGATGGTGAAAAAGAGAGAAAAGGAACAAGATTGAGATCAAAACAAAAGTAGGTGGAAACAATGGCAGAGTGGAGCTCTACAACTGTTGGAATAAATTCTAAGAACAGAAATTTGCTGAGTCTCACCATTAAAGTAGCTATGAAATGCAGTAGCTAGATATACAGTCTCTCCTCCTGCTGTGCTTGGCACTCAAGGAAGGCAGCTGCATGCTGTATTATCAATTATTCTCTTTGCTCAAGTGACAAAAGGATATTCTGAAAACATTGAAATTCCTAATCCAAGAAGTGAAACATGCACACTGAAATAATGTATGGAGAGAGGGAGGTTTCTGTGTATGAAAAAATAAACCTAAAAGTTATGTTTGATTAAAATGTTTACAGAAGATGCCTCTCAACTTCTCTACTGTAAGACATGAAAATATATTTGGGGCATTATGTATCTTTTGAGTACTTGACAACCTTTGCATTATTTTGATGTGCTTTGTGGATGGTTGCCCATGTACACATGAGTATATATGTACACATGTGCACATGCAAAATAATTTCATGTGGAGTTATGTCAGTTCATTCTAACAGACTCAGCAGCTTAAAGATTTGAGTCTTAAAAGATCAAGGTTTGCAATGGGAACCAGTTTACCTGATGTTGCTATTAGTAAAAAAAAAAAAAAAAGGACATAGAGCAGGTTAGAATGATGAAATTAAAATTAAACTGCATAAAGAGCACAAAGCTTCTGAAGGGGTTCACAGAGAGCTCACTAGAGACTTCAGTCTTTCCAAGTGCTCTTGGGTAGCCACTGGAAATATGTAGTCCATTTTTCTACAGTGTGAGTGGGTTCTTCTTTCATGTAATAACAACCTGATCTCCAAAGAATAAAATAATTTTGATGGAGTTTATCCTGTTGTAACAAAACATCTGTCTCTCTGAGATAGCTGTACTCCTCAATACTGTATTTCTGGAAAGGATTTGAACAGTGAATAGATATTGGTGGGTGCCCAGTAAATGAAATGGTAAGCTCTTCCTCACCTTTCTGATACATAGCCCTGTCTTCCCTGCCAAGAAGACTGGAAAAATATGTTGATCTACTGCAAGTACCAGACAGACTCTTATGTGCAGTATCTCATCCAGAGAGAATGAAATGAGCTTTCTTTTGGAATGCTTCAAGGGAAATAGTATCAATACGTTCATTTTAAACTAAAAGGGAGTTGTCTCTGTAAGTAGAGTTATATTGCTCTTACAAAATCTTATTCACTAGAGAAAGGTTATTTGGATAAGAAAAAACATCTGGAAGAGCTCAAAAAACAAGCTGACTCGTACCAGAGTGTACTTCAGTTCTGAAGAGTTCCCAATAGAATCTTTTAAATGCAGAAGCTTTGATGCCAGTTCGGTCATTTGTACAGAAAATGTAGCTGAATAATTGCCTCTTAGATGTGATTTGCAAGCAGCATTCTTAATTCTGAGCTTGCATTTCACATTTTTAAATATTATCAGTTTGTTTGTGTATAAGTGGACAGAAATACCTGCAGCTAGTCTGATTTGATTGGATATGACAAGTACAGACATTCCCAGCTGATTTGAGCTAAGCTACATTTTCATACATCCCTGAGGGCAATCTCCATAACAGTACTCACTGAAATCCATTCTAGCTTAGCAGACTGCAACTGAAGGCTGCCTATTCAAATAAATTGCATAAACAAAACAGAGCCAATTAGATAACTTATAGCTAGAAAGACCTTTAGGATGTAATAACTAGAAGCCAAGTAGAATTTTAATGTGGAGCTGATATTGGGAAAAGGGAGATGAAATAGTAAAAAGTGAAAAAAACATAGTGATGAGAATTACCTCCTGAAAACATTCTGTTCCAAGTCTCCTTTTTCATTCTGAAATTGCAGCTATAACAAGCATTACAGAAATTCCATAGCACTTTTCCCCCTGATTTGACCATCACTCTGTTCTGTACAGTAAGGGTCACGGAGAAAAAGAAAGGAAGTTTTATTAAGCAAGAACACCATCCTTTTATGTGGGATTTCCTCTATTCTGGGAAAAAAGCTCTTTTAAAGTTCCTGCTAATATCAAGTTTGGTTAGTTTCCCAGTGCTCACATCTCCTGTTCCAGATGGTCAGTGACGTGACACTAATTATCATCAACAAAATAAGCTGGGACTAAACCCTTCCTCAAAGGTAAAAAGAGCAGATGGACAACAATAATTTCATTATTATACAAATAATAGATAGAAAGAATTCCTCATCCACTTTTTAAAATCACTCACTAACTTGTTGCACAATTAACTCCTTGCTGCATTAATTTATGAGTACTCTGTTATTTGACTGGTTGAATGGCTGCTTGGTACACAAGCCTTTCTAACAATATTTGGAATAGTAGCCAAATTAATGTTCTCTAAGGGGAACCAGTAAGTGAAATGTTTGGGCTGAGCTTCCATCCAGCATTTTGCTTTCTTTCAGGTTTTCAGGTAATTCTATTTTATTCCCCTCCATGGTCTTACAGTCATCCCTCCTCAGGAATCTTCGTGGGAATAAAATCACAAATAGTATTCATCTGGAATGAGGCTGTGGCTGACTCCAAAGATTGAGTTAGTCATTTGTCCAGAACTGTAGCTCATAGGTGTTGAAATCCCTAAATCTTTGTCAAGGATTCAAGGTCATGCAAGTCAGTACCATGGAGCAACTCTTCCTATGCCTGTTGTGGTCGAGTGCTGGTCTCACTTTGATCTGCAAGTTCTAGGTAAGGTTTTGCAAAGGCAACCACCCATCTAAGCCTGCCACTGCTCCAACTGAGCTCATAGAAGCCTCAGTTCCTCCAGTTCTGCCAAATTAATTTATATAAAGACAGCTACAAAGAAAGGGTCTGGGCACAACTCCCTGTGTTTCTGGCAGATCTCATTCCTTTTTTGAATTCAGATTCATTACCTGATTGCAGTACACCACTCTTTAAAACTGGCTATCCTAATTCCTATACTTTTCACAGTTTCTTTACAATTCATGACCACATTTTGATGTACTGCTTAAGGATTTTAAACATAGATATTCCTAACAAAACAATATAAAACTGCAAAATTGCACCAGAGAAAAAGAATAAAGTTTTCCTCTGCATCCCTATAAGTAAAGAAGCTTTTCTTTCCTCTAAAGAGTCCTAGGTTTATGTCTTACAGGTTTATGTATCACTCTTGATCTGTACTTACATGTATGCTGTATCTTGGTTTCTCACTGTCTTGTCTTTTCTCACTCTTGCTTCTTTTTTTTTAGCCGAGTCTTCACAATCTCCATTGGTTGCTTTCATCAGTACAGTTTCTTACTTTCTCTTTCATCCCCATTTAATCATCTCTTTCCACCCTTAGAAATCTATATGCCACCTATTTTCTTTACGCAGGAAAATGTTGCATGTGTTAATCCTTTTTAGCTTTTTGTAAGTTTGATGGCATAGCTGTTTGTACTACCCTCTTTTCTTCCTTGGCTGGAAATGCATCTCTGTGCATACTTGCTACAATAGTTGGCAAGGAATGAGGCTGATATACTTTTGAAGAAGAAGTACCTAGGCTGAAGAGTTTTATGTGTGGTACACTAGAACTATTAATTGTGTGTGCATAAGGGCCCACTTATGCACAGAAGGGTTTTTTTTACACTATTACTTACATACTGATATGCCTAGGATTTGTGAATAACATCTTGTCTGCACTCAGATACATGTTGGAAATAAATAGAACTTAAATGAGGGTTGTTTTTACTCCCTTGGCTGAAATAGTACTGTAAAAGACACTAAGAAATTACATGAATACATGGTTTAAAAATGCCTATTTTTAGGCATTAAGGTCAATAGAGAAATAAACATTTTTTTAATGTCATTAATTAATACTGAAGCAATCATATTTTTTGCTATTTGCTAATAAGGCCTAATAAATCTTAGCAAGAGGTATGGGATACAAGCTGACAGACTTCACCATCTTCTTAGACTGAATGAACTCCCAATTACCTACAGATGAGGAGGAAACTGAAACAACGATGAAGTATTAGCTGATAGAAAAGTCTTCATTTCTTAATTGACTACACACGATACAAAAGGTTTTGAGATATGGAAGCCCACAATGTAACTTTTCCAGACCACTTTCTGACTATAAGTGCAGTTTAATGGAAAAATATGGTACAAGAACATTCAGCTGTCTTTCCTTTGCAAAATTTGTATTCCATGGGCTCAGGGATCGAAGTGTAGCAAAATCTACACAGAATAATTCTCCAAAAAGGGAAGGGCAAAGGATCCAAATTAGAGACAGTCCATGACAAAACAAGAAAGCTTAAAATAGCAAAAAAGCTTTAAATCACAAGGGGAGCCTCGCATCTGCTGATATGCATCAAGGAGACACTCATCATAGCTTTCAAAGCCAGTACTATTTCCTGCAAATCCCAGCTCCCAACTTCATTATTCAGCAGCATAGTTACAGTATCTTTTCATATCCTTTATAGAACTACTGATTTTAATATATAATAAATAAGGAATCACAATTAGAAATAGTGAAAAGTAGGAAAGTAATACTGGCAGATAATGGATAGTTCCCCTACTGGGCCAATGACCAAGTGAAACATAAACTGTATATTTGTACCTATATTTGGTGTTTGTCAAATGTCTGCTTCTTCAGTCTCTGATTACATTTTACTCCTGTGTAAACTACCTTCAAGTTCAATGACAAAATAACAGAATTAAAGCCACAGAAGTAATAAAAATACAGGTAAACAAATAACCCAGAAAGGTTTAAAGGTTCTTACTGCTTTTCTATTTGAGATCCATTTGATCAAGGGTTTCTTATATTTCGAAGAGATCTGAACTAAAATTAGTAATATCATGACTGTACCTATCAGTAAGAATCACCAGTGTGACAGAAGGAATTATTTTGACTTCCTAAGGCAATTATAGAGATCACTGTCTGAGAAATGTCAACCTCAGAGTGTGCTCAGCACAAACTGAGCCTGGAAATGGATACTGTTTTTGAATAAATTTGTCTAAGTTACTTTTGCTGTGTTACTTTAGAAAGCCCCGTACAAGCTTCCAGGAGAATGTCTGCCAAGAAATAATGGTTTGAGCATGATATTAACTTGTATAAGGTACTACTAGACTAGAATGAAAGTATTTTTTGAGCAGAGAAGGGATATGCTATGTGTCTGTTCATGTCCATCCTGGAAAAATTTAAGAGGAGCCACAAAACTACTTTTACGAGGGATTTCCTCACTGGTCATAGCAAAGCTGACCATCACCTTTACCAATTTGCCCTGCTTATTTTCCCCTCAATACTATGCCCTGATATCACAAACACATGAAATGATTGGAGTTCCCCATTTATAGTTTATCCTACTGTAGAGGATAAGCTCTGTTTACACTAAAGAAAGAAAGACACAAATTTCCTAAAGAAGGAATGATGAAATGGACACTCTCCAAACTCTTTGTCATAAATTTCAAGCCTTTTAAACTACTCAGAAGAGATCCGGATTCTATGGACAGCCAATTTATCACACATACATATGGTGTCATATGCTGTAGCTAGATCATAAAAAATTGACTTGAAATATATCTATTGTTAGAGAAATATTATATTCCAAGAACTTTGGAAAATTCAATTTCTTCATCATGGTAAACTGCTTGATAAATCTTTGAACCAATCCATAGAGGCTTATTATGTAGAAGGGGGTTGTAGTACCCTTGTACCAATACAGATTTGGGCGGGTGGGCAAAACAAAAAAGAAAAAAAAAAAAGTTACCTATTTATTCCAGACCATCTTATCTGGCCAATAGAGGGTCACTGAATTCCTGAGACAACATTGCATCTGTGAGCAACAGTGGAACTATGCATCTCACCAACAAACACTGTTCTATTAGCAAGGGGTCATATAACAGGATCTTTTACACCTCCAGTTCTTACCTAGTTCTAAGAATTTAGGCTTTCGGTGCTGGTCCTGGACTTTTGCAAAGGGAGTCTTACAGCTCGACTGTGTCAAAATCTGGGCCTTCCATTGCCTAAGTTTTGCTAATAGGCATGAATGAACTTTGTGAACTCTACACAACCAAGAGATACTTTATAAAACAGGCAGGATATCCATTTCATAGAATCATAGAATGGTTTGGGTTGGCAGGGACCTTAAAGATCATCTAGTTCCAACCCCCCTGCCATGAACAGGGACACCTTCCACTAGACCAGGTTGCTCAAAGCCTCATCCAGCCTGGCCTTAAACACTTCCAGGGAGGGGGCGTCCACAGCTTCTCTGGGCAACCTGTTCCAGTGTCTCACCACCCTCACAGTGAAGAATTTCTTCCTAACATCTAACCTAAACCTACCCTCTTTCAGCTTAAAGCCATTTCCCCTTGTTCTGTTATTAACTGCCTTAATGAAAAGTCCCTCCACAGCTTCTTTGTAGGCCACTTCAGGTACTGGAAGGCCACTATAAGATCTCCCTGAAGCCTTCTCTTTTCCAGGCTGAACAGCCCCAACTCTCTCAGCCTGTCCTCATAGGAGAGCTGCTCCAGCCCTTGGATCATCCTCGTGGCCTCCTCTAGACTCATTCTAACTGGTCCATGTCTTTCTTGTGATGGGGGCTCCAGAACTGGATGCAGTACTCCAGGTGGGGCCTTACAAGAGCGGAGTACAGGGGAGAATCACCTCCCTGAACCTGCTGGCCACACTTCTCTTAATGCAACCCTTCTGGGCTGCAAGATCACACTGCCGGCTCATGCTGAGCTTCTCGTCCACCACCACTCCCAAGTCCTTCTCTTCAGAGCTGAAGATTTCAAAACAATCTGGATTTCAAAACAATCCAGTATTTTTTGTTTACTTTCCTCTTCGCCTTCTTCTCAACCTCTACAGTTATAATCTCTTACTTTACATACCATTTAAGGTACTTTACCTAAAAATGGAAAGCCAAACTTAATGAGAAAACTATGCTTGCAGAATTGCTTTCCCCTCTGCCCAGAAATATCTATACTTCTAAGCCTTCTAGGACAATTAGCATTTTGATATGGGGGAGGTCTTGATTTCGTATGTCAGCTAGTTTCTGTGTTTTCTGGCTTCACTGCCGTGTGATCCTCAACCATGCCTTTTATCTCCAGGATTTGCACTTCTTTCATGTAGCACACTGTTCTTGATTGCATATAATGGAGCTAGTGAATCCATTTCTTGCTACATGTCACAATGTCACATGTCCTGTGTCCCCTGGCTGCCACTCACTTATTTTGATTACTTGTGAAAGACACTGCCATATGTTGATGTCGCTGCTGCCCATGTGACTTCCACACCATCACCTCTTCTAGGAAGGGGATGAGACTCATCAGGTGCACTGAGCAATGGTACAGAGCTAGCAGAGAAATGAAGTAATGTCTTGCATAATGATGATACAAACACTTCTGACACTGACTACAATGGAAGTATCTTTTGTGTAATGTTCTCTTAGCTAATTTGTTAGCAGGGAACATGTATCAGTATTCATTACTGCTTTCCACATCCTGCACTCACTGAGTGCTCAGCATGAGAAAGATTAAATAGCCCTGCTAAATATACTGTCTCAATGCTAATGACCTGTTCAGCTACTTTTCAGTCACATAGCAAGCTTTTCAGTGTTTTTTCCTACAACTTCTTCCACATTTTCTTCATTAAATTTCTCTGCAAATGTGGAAAAACTATGCCAAGTTCAAACCTACAGCATGTGTACTCAAATGTATGTGGATATATGGTATGAAGACAGAACAATAAAAAAGGAATGAAAGTGCAAAAAGAGATTAATCTTCATTATTTGCCCAGAAATATCCATAAATTAATAGTTTTCACCCAGATTCTACAGTCCTCATCACACACAACTCCAGTGGAGTTACTGCGATATTTCTTAGTTTTGATCTTTAGAATGTGATCCACAGCTAATAAGTGCCTAGGTACACAGACAGTTCATTGTATTTGTCTTTGAAGTACTATCTACAAAGCTAAAAAAAGGATAAGCATTCCTGGGTCTGAAATCTATGAGTGAAATAAATCACCTTGAATGTTTCATCCTATAGCATAAATGCCTATGCATATCCAAAGCTGAACAAGCTGCTGCTTTATGATGTTCAGGGAACTGGATGGCAGAAGGTTAAATGTGTAGCTAAGAGAACAGCTTTATGTGTGCTGGAACATTTGTAAGCTAAATTTTGTTGTTAATATTTTTGCAAAAAAGCTGAAGGACTTGAAAACCCAGGAGTTAGCTTTTTTACTACTGGTTGTACCCTCTGTCATCTGGAATCTTTTATGAAAATACTCACTACATCATCGACTAACCCCGAAGAAAGCAAAAGAAGTAATTCCATGCAGTATATATTATGATACAGTAATACAAGAAACATAATCTTAAATTATATTCTTTAATTCCGGAAGCTACAGAATCAAGTCAGGTAAACTTCTTGGTGATGAAATACAATGTATCTGAAGAACTGAGAATTATTTCTTTCTTAAAAATTGTAATAAAAAGATGATTGGAAAGATCTCATAAATGTTTTCCATACTCTGTTGTCTAAAATTAAATTCCAAATAGGGAAACAATCTCTAATTGTAAAGACTATAATCATATTTAAACACACTCAGAAGAAGCTCAAATATCTTATTATTCCTACATATGTTTTATTTGTTTTAATGTTAGCATATATAAAATACTTCTACAGATAAAGCTTATGGTGTAAATATACATAGAAAGTGGATATGGATCCCCAAAACCCCCAAAATACGTAGGAAAAATTCATGGCATAATTAGACATATAAGTTTTTCTGGGTAAAAGCAGACATGTTTAGGCATCTAATAAGTAGGGCTCTGCTATTATTTTTCTTAAATATCTTGAAACATTGATGTAAAACAAGGTCAAAAATTGCTTATTTTGAATATTTAAATCCTTGTCTTCTTCCAAAATTCCGACAGAATTTTTTATTAAAGGGAGACTTTTATCCCAATAATAAAAATTTTTAAGCAGCCCTGCAGGTTACATGTATAGAAAATCCTTGTTACATCTACAATACCCTTGCTTATGGAGGCCTTTGTGTGTTATGAGCTCTCCCAGATGCACAACAACTTGTCAGCCTTTCTGCAGCCACTACTGTCAATTTGATTCACAGTGATCCCTCCTGTGTGGATTATCTTAAAATAGCACAGTATAAATGAAATCTTGCAATTATCACAAACACCCAGGTGTTTGGTATGGCAAGATGGCCTATAGGGGAGTTGCTAATTTGGTCTGGAGAACTTGTGTGCTTGATCAGTATTTTCTGAGGGCAATTGGCCACAGTGTCTGTACATATTATTACAGCAATACACAGCTGATGTAATCTATTAAATCCGTATGTAAAATGTAGGGGTAGCTGTTCCTGCTGCTGTCCTTCTTAAAATAAATGCTAAACAGCACAGGAAAAATAGAGGTTGGAGAGAGAAGCTGGAGGAAAAGAGAGATATTAATATAACACCTTGTTGGCAGACAGCCATACTACCTTCACCGTGCCAAATTGCCACAGCCAGCCATAAGGGCCTTCCTTCTTTTCTCTTCCTCCCTTTCCTGCAGTGACTCACTCCTGCAGACATTAACTTGGTTATTCTGTTAGCTGATGAAAGACATTGTGTATTCTCTTATTGTATTTTCTGTTCACCGTTACATAGTGTACAAATGACTTTTTGCTTTTCCAGATTTGTAAACATTATTCTCACACCTTTTCAAATAGTCCTCTATTACTGTAATTATGAACATGTATTAGCACCATCCTGAAAAGAAGTACGTGTTACAGGGAAAAAAACCTTGCTGTTCTGTTGTAGTGACAGAAAAATAATATTCTTCATTTAAACTTGGTTTGGTTTAGTGGGGTGTTAATGCGCTGAAGCTGACATTATTAACAGTATAGCTTTACTTAAAAGGCTAGAGGAAGGAAGATTGTATTAGGCTGCAGAAACGTCATATTTGTGCAGATGCTGACTATTTAAGCCATAAATTAATGAATGTGAAACTGATGATGCAATATATTCTCTTCAGTCTCTACAAATAGCTAATTACATTAGAGAAATCAAGGTATTAGTTTCACCAAATATCTACAAAAATACACTAGTTTTTCTAGTGACAAGAGATTCTATACCAAAAAAAAGAGTTGTAATCTCTCATGTAAAGCAAAGAAAATATGAGAAGGAGATAGGCAGCATTTGCATCAGGCATCCTTCCCATAGATTTTTGTATCCATGTGCAGGCTGAGGGTCATAGCCTAGACTTGAGTACTGGGCAGAGTAGAAGTTAGAAACTCATGAATCATGTACTATCTGATAGTGCTTTTCTTTCTAGATTTGCTTTGCCATTGAGCTGTGCCTTTGAAGAGATCCATGTGCTTTGACATCACAGCAACTGAAAACTACTGACACTAAACATATTCTGGATCTCCTTGAGGTGCTTGTAGCCTAGACTGTGCCACAGTCTATAGACACCTTGCACTAACAGATGAAGTGTCTAAATGAGCTATAAATGTCTAGGCATTTATTAGAAAAAAATCTCAGACTTTTTGTCACTTACATGCTTCTTTCCAATTCTAATAGCTGCTTTAATGCTTTTCTATCTGTTTTCTCTTTACTGAGGTTTCTATTCTTTGCTTAGTTTTCCTTTTGTGCATTTTATTATCTGATGTACTAGATGCTCTCCTAAGTGGCACATTCCAACCACAGTCACTCCAGACAACAGCTGTGCTGTATCTAATCATGAAATGCTGTGCTCAGACACTTGACAGCATTTGAAAATATTACTCTAGCTCTAAAAACAATCTGAGGAGTTTAGTGTAGGTGACTGTAACTAGACTGATAATTAGAGAATGATGAATTCAGTGGGAATACTATTTTTTTTTGTATTGTGAAACAATTTTGTTTGGATTTTTTGCAATTCAAGTCTTTTAAGTTTCTCCATGGAGTTTCAGACAAAATATAATGCTCATTTTTTAACAAGTATAAGCTCTGCAAAAGTCTGTTTTTCTGAAGGATAGGATAAATCCTAGTTCAAGGAACTGTATTTTAAGGAGAAAGGTGGGACTGAATTGGGGCTTACTATGAAGCATTTCAAGCATCCCAGAAAACTGAATTTGATTTTGCAGAGTTCTGTTACTTTTAAGATTATCTGGGAGGATTATTGGTATTTCTAGCAAAGCTCCAGGAAGCATATAATACATGTAGAGTGGAGTTAACTTGAGATCCTGTTAATCATGTACTTAGCAGCTGTGTTTTCAGGACAGCACATACTTGTGTGGTTTTTGGCCTGTCATTTGTGACCTGTTTGAGGATTCCTGAGAATAAAAAAGCTATATATAAATTTAAGATAATATTATCAGCTGGAGCTCTGTCAGCTTCAATAGGCAGAAGTAGATAAACTGAGCTACTATGTAACACTCTGTGGTTTTAATCTTGGAGAATAATAGATTGCAAAAAAGAAAAAGAACCTGTCTCAGATTTTATTGTTACCCTGTGTCCTAGGTGCTCATTCAGCATTATTTTTTCAAGATATCTTGTTTAGATGAGAAAAGAAATAATAAATGAATTTACACATTTTACAGAACATACTGCTTTCTAGGTTGAAGAAAGTGAACTAAAATTGCATTCTGGATACACAGCTACTATTAACAATATTTTGGTGTTTAACAAACCAAGAATAACTCCAGAACTACATCTCTGTAATGAAATCTTCAAATGTTATATCTATACTTGCACAGATTATATCAGTGAGAATTATATCAGCAATTAAAGCCTGTAATTATCTTATCAAGTAAAGAATGGAGGTGGATGTACTTACTATGTCAGCACAATAGCCACAGCATCATTTAGGACGCTCTCTCCAAACAGGAGTGTGTACAAGTCTATATCCACATGCAGCTCATGGAAAATAGCGAGGACTGTCACTGAATGGAGACAAAGCAAAGTGACTTCGTTATTTTCATATTGCTCTAGCAGTTCAAGAAATAAAGCAATGTTAGAGTACGGGTTTTGAGAAGTACAGTCCTATTTATTACCGATGTGGATAACAAGAAGTTAAAAGGGATCAGGTGAAGTATATAAGATCCTTAAATCCAGCAAGTCTATGAGTTTTGGTCTGTCAGCTGAGTTAACAAACTTTCCCTCTCAGACAGAGAATCACGCACAAATGAAAACGTCACAGCATATTTTACTGGGCATAAAGGACTGTAATCTTGTGACCAAGGAGAAATAAGGGTGCTGAAAAGACTTAGGTTTTGCCATGGACTTTGTGTGTGAGGAGAGTAGCAGTTCACCTATTTTAAGAAAGATACAATAATGCTTATCTATCTGTTATACACTTTCACTGAGGAACATGCATAATAACTGTATACCCTGTCCCACCAGCAGCATAACCGCTTTCACCTCAAGTGTAGCATCTGTAGGGATGAAGCCCTCTCATCCAGATCAGGATATGTGATACTTGTAACACATTTTAAGCTTCCATCAGCATATCACTAAGTCCCTTCCTCCTCCCTGAGTTATACACTACATTTGATTTTTAGCTTATCAGTGCAATAGAAAAAAATACAGTATGTTGAGTTGAAGTTGAAGCTGGGGAAATTATTTAGACATACATCCTCAAGGGTATTTAGACATTTAGCTCATATTCAGGTAATTAAGTCCTATATATATTTAAGGACGCCTTAGTTGGTTCATGCCTCAGTTTCCTTACCTGTAAACAGGGGATCACAATCCTTCCCAAGATCTACCTAATACTTCATAATCTCCAAATGAAGAAGGCTATCTATGTTCTATGTTGATATTATTATTGTCTCTTTGCATGGATGAAGCAGAGCTGTCTCTTTTCAAACAGAATTTTACGTAAAGGCCCCAAATTATTTGTATGGTTAAAAATTACACAGTACCTCACTGCTTCACTAGTGCACATTCTAGTACATAATTGTGCAATCGACTCAACCTTCATAGCCCAGGAATCCCAAAGATTAGGAGTGCCTCTGGGATGCTATATTAACATCTGACATTTCATAAATGAAAATTATATGCTCTTACATTGAGATAGCTGCTGATGATTTACACAAAAACATGAACAAATGATTATGCTTTGTCTTAATAGCACTGAACTTTGAAATCATTACTAATAAGATTTTCTAAATGGCACTTAAATATCTGTGTAATCTAAAAATCAGTTTATAAACTCAAAACAGATTCTCAGTTCTCCTATGAGATTTTATGTCAAAGTGATCGCTGTTGATGTGTTATCTTTGAAGAATTTTGGAAGTGTTATTCTACAGAAGCCAATTTAGGAGATGTGTGTAGCTGAACATTTGCTGATATAGCTATAATTAAATTAGCTAGTTATATTTAACCATCTTGGTAACCTCTCCCATCTATTCCCAGTGCAGTTATAATTTAAACTAGGAAAAGAGTTCTTTCCCCAGAACAGCTTGAAGGTGTAGGAAGAAGCTTTATTGGCAAAAGATATTTTCCTGGTTCACCGATATCTATATTCAGGTTTTTGCTTGATTAGCAATGCTGCCTTAACGTGCTAAATGTGGACCCAATTTAGTATCCCATTCTTTGATGTCATTGGCATAACAACAGACTTGTTTTCTAAAAACTATTTGCCTCTTCCAGCTTTTGGTCATTAGCTAATTAGTTTGGGCTCACATTAATAGTCCCTGTGATCACAATAGAAGGAAACGAAAATACTCATCAAAGTCTAACATACTGTTGGTACGTGTAGCAGGCCAAGCCAATTAGAGAGATGCCTACACATTGCTCTCCTTCCTCTTGCCTCCTAAGAAAACAGCTTTCTTTTGCTTTCTCTCCCAACTCTACCCCAAAAATCTGACTTAAAATCTTTTCCAATGAAAGCAAAGTATAAAGCAAGCAACACAATAATGCAGCAATTGCCTCTTCTAGCAATTGAGACTCCCCAGTTCACCCAGTTTTCAGAAAGGATCTTCCATTTCAAATGCTTCTCCCATTCCCAATGGAGGTGATTGGATCCTCTTTACAGCATTGACTGTCCCTGACTGAAGAATTCTGGTCTCTGTTCTGTCACTATGTTTATCTGGCCCAATACACAGCAAGCTTCAGCCATACCACTGCTGACAGATATTTATATGCTCTGTTTATAAAGAACTGAAGTGATGCTTGTTCCACAAATCTCAAGGGAGAGTAACCTGCTCTTCAGTATTCATACAATTTATAAATGCAGTTTTTCCTGAATGTCAAGCCTAAATTTTCCCTCTTGCTCAAGTCTGTAATTTCCATTCCTAGCCTAATGAGACATGAATAATTTGTCCCGTTTATTCCCTTTTTCTTTCCAGCAATATTTTGCCTATTCAAAGACTCATTTCAGGCATCTCCTCCCTAAACTGACTCACTTCTTTCAATCTCATCCTTTCAGTAATATTTTTTAGCCCTCTAATCACTTCTAATCAGTCCACATCTTTCTTGAAATACAGTGCCCAAAATCAGATCCAAGTACTGTAGATGATACTTGCTGTCAAGAAATAGAGTGAAAAGATGCTGTAGAACATGTTAATAAATCCTGTTTTCCTTTTTTTGTTATGTATTTATACTGATGACTCATTTTCAGGTTGTAAACTTGAAATCCTTTTCAGCAGTGAATGCTCATTTATTATCTTCTATCTGTTAAGTTGATTATTTCTAAATGTAGCATTTATCCTTGATTTTAAATCATTGTAAGAATCTTATTGAGTTCTAATCCTGTCCTTCAAAGTGTTTGCTATCTCCTCTCAGTGTAGTATTATACAATAAAAAACATCCTCTATTGTATTAGCCAACTCTTCAATGAAAATGTTAAATAGTATCTGCATAAGAAGACAGAACTGCATAATACTTAGCACATCCACCCCATTTAAGAGTTCTATAAAACATTTTCACTTTGTTTTGCCAACCACTGTCTAGTCATTTCCTCAAGATCACATTTTCCTTCATTAATTATGAGAATCTATGGATATAGTTCAGAATGAGCATATCAAAAGGGATATGATATTCTGCTGTTGAAGAAAGTTAATTGAAATTACTCTGTGGATAGAATAATACTCTGTGAATAGTGATCATTGACCAAAGTAGTCACATCATGTTTCGTCTGATGGATGACTTTAAAACTCAAGGGAATTTAATAATTCAGTACTTGCTATCATATACACCAATAACATATCTAATTTGTGAGAACTTTCATTATCTAAGTAAAGATCATAGATCCTACATTGCAGTGTGATCTCTCTGGCTTTCTGAAGGCACTTTTGAGGAACAGTAAGTAGGGCTTGGTTTTTGTGTGGTAACTACTCAGAGACTTGTAGAATTGATTAGATAAAGTATGGATTATAAAAATGCCAAACTACTTTTCATTAAATTACACAGCATCTCTTCATCTCTTATTTCAATCGAAACATATGAGGACAGAGATAGAGATAGATAAAGAACTAGATGGCTGGAAAGAGAGGTAATTGGGGAACACATCTTTTGTGGAAGTAGAAAACTGACACAAATAGAAATAACATGTATCAGAGCTCCTGACTCAGAAAGGTTGTCAGCTTCATTAAAAAATTCAGTGATGGGAAGCATGAAATAGTGAAGCATCTAAGATTTTCACAGGACTCGTGCCAACAGAAATCTGATTCACTTCTTCCTTGACTTCATGGACTGAGGTAACATCTGTTAGATGCTAAGCCTAGAATGATTTTGATTGTACCCAAGTCAGAACAAGTGTCTGTGGAGCTGGTTTGTGAAAAATATCTTTTGACATATGTAGAAACAAATTGGCTTGCTATTAATGCCTGTAAAATGTATGTATAACTGAAATATCAGCAAACTACAACAATCTCTAAGCTAACTGTATCCAATACTTCTTTGCTGTTATGTTTGAAAAGAATAAGGAAGCTCAGAAAATAAATGAGACTTTATATAAAGTACTGGTATTATTGTACCTCAATCTTCTGACTAGAACTAGTAATATCTTTCATAGCTCATGGATCTAAATTTTTTTAGGAGGGCAGTATCAAATGGGAAGAAAATAGGATGAGAGAAATCTCATATTTCCTATACATTTTTCTCTAAAAATAACAGTTCTAATTTTAATTATAGTCTCCTTTCCCAACTAATCGGTCACGCCTCTCACAGATTAGTTCAGTGGTGAATAAGAAGAAAGCATAAAAATATTTTAATTAAAAACACATTTATAAATGTCTTATATAACCAGTGTATAAAATGTATTACTTTGCTGTATTTATAAATTATGCTTCTTAATGCAAAATCCTTACATTTTATGAGAAACAGAAACTGCTCTTTCTGATAAATATCCAATTTTATCAATAACAGCAGCAGTGCAACTCACATCTTCAGTTCAGCTGTAACCATAGTAACTTCAAATAGAGAAGAGCCTTGTGATTATCAATATGACCAAGGTAAGGGAGTTCATATAGCTCAGAAATAGCTGTGCTTTAGCAAACCTGTGAAGGTAAATCTGTTTTCTGTGCTTGAAATGTCAAAAGTTGAAAAGAAAATGCTAAAGATACACAAAACATCTCTGGATTGGAAGGTTATTGCACAGAATATGTTAAGAACAACAGCTAAGATAAACTGACAAAGTTGTACTTTCCATTTATTTTTTGGTGGCTAAGACAGGGGTCCAATCTTTTCATTCATGTGTCACTTTTGTTCTGTGCCTTTGTTTAAGGTGGTTCACCTTACTCCATTGCAACCACTGGTACCCTGAGGCAGCCTGTTGCTGGGGCCTATTGCTGTATCTGCCTTTCAACCATAGAGGACAGTTATTGTCCGAATATCCTTATCCATGCTCACATGTGAGGTGGTTTCATTTTGCAGGTCTCTGATGCTCAGGCGCTGGGAGCTGGGGGCTCCACTCCCCACACCAGCACCTCTTCCACAGTCTCTGTGTTGCTCTCCATGAGTGATGAGTGTACCAGAACATAGGGAGGAACTGCTGCGTCCCCTTTGAAGGGATCCAAAAAACTTCCAGAGTCAGGTTATATTACAAATCAAAACACAATACTAACACAAGGGAAACCCTTTCAACAGTGAAACAGGGAGCTCTGTGCTGGTTTATGCAGATGAAATGACAAAAAGAGGTTTCCCTAACTACATGATACCTATTGATCAGAATAAAGAAAAATATAAATACTAGTCTGACATTTTAAATCAAAGACTAATGAAGGGAGAGTTTGAGAACTTTAAAATTCTGGTTTTTAAAAATTAAACCTCTCACCTGAAGTCCTGAAATGAGAAACTTCTTCTGCTGAAAATGCTAAATTATTGGAAGGAGATATTTCCTGTAAAATGAATGATTCACTTGAAAGTAACCTTGCTTTGTCTCTAAAGTTTCTACCTTTTTTTCCTAGAGATGTGAGAGTTTTTTGAGGCATCCCTAAGTATCATAGATGTTTGGAGATCATGATCTGTAATGCAGGAGACCGTATTTTAGCTGATTTTGGAATTCCAACGAGCAATTTACATGGTTTAAGATTATATTTCACTAGCAAATCCTACAACACAATGAAATATTTTCAGCAATGTCTAACATT
The DNA here is from genome assembly GCF_000700745.2 of Antrostomus carolinensis. Classification (NCBI taxonomy): domain Eukaryota; kingdom Metazoa; phylum Chordata; class Aves; order Caprimulgiformes; family Caprimulgidae; genus Antrostomus; species Antrostomus carolinensis. Next base: position 8,262 of record NW_010334832.1, on the reverse strand, counting down.
AATTAAACAAAAATTTAATTAAAAATTCTTTAAGTCTTTGAGGGACTGAAATTTACAATAAGATTAGTAAAAACACACTTAGACTATTGTGAATAGATAACAGAGGGAGCAAGACTGACATTAAAAAAACTGTTGGACATACACAGACACTCAATATAAACAGAAGACTCATTAAAAACAGTATTAATCAATGACAGTTTGTCACACTAAAAGTAGTTTTCTCTACTGCAGTGTTAGCTTTTTAAGCCTATTTTAAAATCTGGGAAAAGTAATCCTTTTCACTTATTTCTTCCAGCACAAGACGAGCTGCTTTTTTTTTTTTTTTCCTCTCATGATTGTACCAGATTAATCAGTGGTGATTTAATACTACTGTAATCAAAATCAGTGCATTTGTCTTGTATATTCCTCCTCATAAGTCAACATGTGCATTTGTGAAACTAAATAGTATTGGACTGGAAAATGGGGAAGGAAACTAAGCCAACTGCAAAACTCTATTCATAGCACAATCAAGAAATGTATTTGGAAGCTGTAAGCAAGCTTTTATTCCATAAGAAATTTATTTTCCTAGGTTTTCTTTGTGCTTTCAGTTCCTGTGATTTTCTCTTTCTCTGAGGACAGGCTCCAATCATGTGCTGAATCTTATTAAAATAGTTGGGGGATTTTATAAGTGGCAGCATATTGTATACTTGGATTAATTTGGGAATAATAATTTGATGTAGCTTTTACAGCAATCTTGCAACAACTGTTTTTGTGGAAATAAATTGTTTTACACCATATTTTTAAGCCATCAGAATGAAAAATTACAAGCTTAAAGTCTTTTCCTAAATATTGAGGGTTCGCTTAAAGAACAGAAGAAATTTGTAGAACAATGTTGCTTTTTGTAATTTCTTTTAATAGCCATGAATTTGAAAGATTTATTGTGAAGCTCAGTGAAGCTTCTCAAGGGTATTTAACACTAATGCAGCATATCATGCACATCATAAAATTTCCACTTCCTGTAACAGCTCAGCTGGAAATTTTGCAGAAATCCAATGTACCCTTGCAGATTTTGTACTTTGTCTCTGTGTAGATAAAGTATCAAAAATCCTTTTTTCACCTCCTCTTTCACTACTGTCCCACAGATGCAAAAAAAAGAGCAATACTTTCCTTTTAATATTATTTTCATTGACATTTTTAATGTAACAGAACGTGGACAAACCTATTTAGGGGTTAGCCCTGTTTTGATTAGGAGGCTGGACTAGAAGACCTCCAGACATCCCTACAAATCTAAATAGTTCTGTAATTCTGTGATTCCAAAATTCATTGAGTCTGTTTCCCAGACTTGGCTATTTACTGTAACTTTAGACTTTAAATCTCACATCTGCAAATTCAGGTCAACCTGTTGGTATCTGTCTTTATTTAGAGTTGTATTTATCATGAAATGCTGCATTCAAGTTGTGAACTGATACTTTATATCAGTATTTATATGGCTAAATCTGAAAGCTAGGTTACCCATATCTTTAAACCGGGTTAGATCACACATGAATGCAATGTCTAAATTATTAATCATGAGGCTGCAGCGTTACAGCAGTTCTCATATCAGGAATGAACAGATAGGTGTCCTGAAGACTGGAGAACAACATTTTTCCAATCTCCTTAGCAACTTAATTTATAAAGTTTGTGAGCTAAACCTAGGTAAACCAGTTACTAAAATAAACACAAGGGATCTCTGGAGCCAATTTGGCTTATGATTATCAGAATATCAGACATATAACAGCTATAGGAATAAAAAAATCAAGAACAGAGACTTCGAACATTTCTACGGTACACACAGCTGTTATGTTCTTATTTTATCTTCTGACTTTCAAGAAAGTAATTTATTTTAAACGGTTACCTGGATCTGTGGCAGACATCAGTGATCCAAAAAATAAACAGTCAGTGAAGTGGAATTCCCATCCTTTTAACTGGCCAATGTGTACCATAGCCTTCACAAAACCATACATTATCAACCTGGCAGGGGAAAGATAAGACAGGCATTCATACAGAGTACATAACTCTTACACTTAATTTACAGTATTAAGCAGGTAAGCAGGTTCTTATTCTCTTCAGCTTCTTTTAAATAAACATATCACATGAATACTGAACATAAACTGCTGTCATATAAAATTCTATTTCCTACTCACATGTTCAAGTATTGTATTGAAACATCACAGACAATTCAAAAGCAAAGACTTTTCTGAATAATCTTCATCTGCTGGTAGTATGGGACAATGCTTTTAGCTGTTTATTTTTCAAAAGGAAAGATAACATAAGTTTAAGAAAGCATTAGTAAGGCTAATTTGTCTAATATTGTAGAACATTCAAACAAAGGCAGTGCTAATATCAGCTATGTGGCTTGCTCTAATATTTCTAAATGAATTGTTTTATTCTATCAGCTTTTAAATGTTAGCTGTATTCAAAGTTCCAGATAAGGTCTCCGAACAAGACAGATATTTAACAACTCACAATGACAGTGAGGCAACAAAGTCACACTTCAAAATGCACTGCTAAATTCTCACTAGTTTCATGAGAAATGTTATAATTGGTTTAAATAATGAGGTAATGCTATCTGAGATGTGTATTCTAACAAGAATCTTGAAATATCTTGAAAAAATGAATTCTCTTGCTGTTAGAACCTGTAGTAGACTTTTAAATTTTTTTGTACATTTCCAATCTAATTAATAAAAACTCCCATTGCATTCAATTCCTTTTCCATAAACACAACACATAAATTGTGCTCTTCTAACTACAGACTTAAATAGTTTAAACAGAGCTACATGCACTCACATACTTAGCTACTTTTTGCCCTCAGCTATAGTCCTAAGATGTTTCTGAGGCCCATAAGTACAGAAGATCTGAGTTGCAGATAAAGTGCTACTAAACAAACAGCCTAAGAGTTAATTACAAATTGTTTTCAGATACTTTAACAAGCTCTAGATTTTCTGACAACCGGTTATCAGCTCATTAGGAGGGAAGCAGATAGGTCACCGCAGAATTCCCCAATGGTCCTAAGTATTTGTGTATGTTTTTACATAAGCTGCCTAGCAAACAGCCACCAATTGTTCTAAAACCATTTATCCAGCTGTGGGTATCCTTGACTGATGAACTCTCTTTCTCTCCATTCCCGAAGAACAACAATTCAAGACCCTGCAGTGAAGCTAATCTTTTTATCCCCAGCACAAATATGTTTGCTTTAAGTTCTTGAAAAACTGACTGTGGTACTGCTATCCTGACTTGCAATTGTCTCAAAAGTAAACAGTAGTGGTAGTGAGCATATGTATGCCTTTTAGAAATAATTACCCTAACCCACCTACATTTTTGACCAGAGATGCTCTTCTGACTCAGTTAGTAAAATTTTAAAGTAATAAATAAAATTAAGTTTTTACTATGTGGCAAATTTAGTCATGATAATTCTTTAAATAGCCAGTGTAGACATCATCCTGGTTGTTAAGCATTGTTTCTTACACAGTACTAAATATTTTCAGTATGACGCTGCTTACTGTCTGTACAAAGTTGCAGATGAACTGGACAAATTGGATTCAGGAGCCTTTCATTCACATAGGAGGTCTAAGTTTGCCATAAAGTTTATACAATAGAAGACTTACAAAACCTGCTCTTAGTTCATGTACCATTCAATTCATGACTGCACTGAAAAGGGAATTTTGGACTACACAACAGTGATCATTTAATCACTGAGATGTTAACCCTCATCCAGCAGAAAGACAACAGCAAACCCAGCATACATATATATATTTTAAAAATTAATTAACTACTTAATACATTTTGGTAATGCTAAAATGGCAAATGTCCAATTTTTCAAACATAAACCCAACTAAGTGCAGACATAGATTTGGATTATGTGAGACTGCTGGTTTAAATAAACCACAAGAATCTGTACTTATACCTCCTCCATCTAATACATATGAAAACAGGCACAGAAATAATTTCCTATTGTGAATTAACTTTTAGAAATTGATTTGATTTATCGTTTATTTAAAAGCTGTATATTTTTAATGAAAGTGATACATTAAATCAATGTTAATAATCATTTATCAGTGATTTCTTACTAGACCCAGCCATACAAAATGCAGCCCCCTTCACTTTAAATACCTTTACAATAACTTTAAGTAACATTAAACCAGAAACAATTTCTTTCATTTTCAATTATAATTTTCTAGTAATCTCAAAATTTGGTTTCTTGTCTCTTTCTCCAAACTACACAGAAAAGCTCATCTAGAGGCTATTTTGAAAACTAGAAGTCAAAGGGCAGTTCTGAACTGGAGTAAATTTTCTGATGTTTGTAAAATTAACAGAACTATGGCAGTTTCTATCAGCCAAGAATAATTTCACAAATTCATGTATTACAGGATATACTAATGCATCCACTAAAAAAATGGGAATTTATCTTACTGTATTCTCTCTCTCTATATATATATATCACAAGCTAAGTATGTCATTACATTTTAGTAAAATTGTTTTTTTATATCCTGCACATAGCATCAGATCTTTTTCCTAGTTTTTACAGATCAGAATTAAGAGAAATTTCAGTTCTAAATCACAGGAGTTACTCTGCATTTTAGACTGGTAAAACTGAAATGAGACCCTAACCCTGTGTATTCCAGCTTGTCATTTTTTATTATTCAAAAATGTCACTCTGGCTTTATCATTGTCTTCAGTGACAGAGATTATTATTAGTCAAATTTAAACAATAAAGCAATTTATTTATGAGAAATGTTAATAAGAACTCTTTTTATAGTACTAGTTGATGATGCAATGTGTCTTTTCCACTACATATTCAAAAGTTGGATCTCAGCTGGATACTTGAGCTCCCAAAAATAGTAATATTAAACATCATCCAGCACTACACATGACTGTTCTTAATGGAAATCCAGTAAGGAAAGCATACCTCAATGACACCAGGATATTAATCCCAAGGAAACACCCTGCACTGATGTTCCTATTGCTATTATAAACTAGAACTGAAAATAATAGTCTTATTGATTTTTAGGGCTGCTGTCATTTTTTTGGATACATCTAGGTTATTTTCAGCAAGTTTAGACCCACCAAGTGTCAGCGAATTTGATTGCTTTATTCATCTTCAACAATCTATTTAATATATATGTTAAAAAATATATTAAGAGATCTGTTAAAAAGTTACAAGTCAAGGTGTCAGTGACTCTGAATTTCCTCCAGAATGTTCCTGTCCCACTAGAATGCATTCCCAACCCAGTGCTCACGGTTGACAGAGTAGGCTATTGACACTACTCAAGTTAACAACATTAGGAGCTCTGAATCTGTTTAGTAGGATGGTGGTTCCATCTTTCTGATTCCCATCTGTGAAATCATCTTTTTTACTTCTACTTTTTTCTTTGTTACTAATCTAGAATGCTAGATTTTATTTTCTTATTCTCTTAGAATATCAGAATTGAGATCTTCAAGGCCGCATAAAGGAAATAGAAGCTGAGTCACAAATCAATGTAACCCTAATTTCCAATGTGGCTTTGAAAATCTTGACTTTAAAATACACTTGCAAAGTAACTTTATTTCATATACTTTTTAAAATCTTGTTTTTAATCTCTATTTTAAGTTCTTTGGGAAAGTAGTTGTCCCTTAACTATGGGACCTTTATCATTGTGTTCTATGTAGTACTTCTCTGATAATAAACATTATAATGTAACTGCTGTTTTCTGAATATGTTTGGATTTTGCATTTATCCTGTGAAGTGTGCATCATTTAGAATGCTGCATTATGCACTTGAGATATTGTTCTTTCATTTTCCCAAAATAAAGTAGCAAGTAGTAGTCTGTGGAACAAAAAGAATGAAGCACAGATTTATGAAATGACTTAGATAAGAGACTTCTACTTATGCTGAAAATATGAATCAGCACAGCTGCTGCCTTAGAGCCCTACTACACTTAGTTTTCATGCATAAAAGCTCTTAACTCCCAACAGGTCTTTTTTGGGGGCTTGTCCAGCACTTGTAATGCATGTGCTGGTTGTCTGAAGAACCTGTGTGATTCACAAACTAGTGAATGACCTCTCTTGCCAGTGAGGTCTGTTAGAGCGATGCTGAGACCTAGCCCTCACAAAACCAAAAGCTGAATGAAAAAGAGGTGGTTCCACTTCATGGTCTCTTTTCACTCAACTCTATTAGAGCAAGACATGTGAACCTCAGATTCAAAACCCTGCTTCACCTCGTTCACTTTTTTCATTTTTCCTAGATACTAAGAATGTGCCAAAGAGAGACTCTAGGTTCCCAGTGCCTAGAAGCTGCTCCACCTTGTGGAGCAGCTTCATTAGCCATTATTTATTAAACTAATCAGCTGGAAAGTGCAAGAATGTGGAAGGTGATTTGAGTCCTCATCCTGGGTGATGGAAATTTGAGCTTGAGCCTACACTTTGAAGTCTAATTCTTTTCCACTTTGTCCCTCCAGCTGTGTATAGGTAACTTGTTCTGCTGGGTGACAGTGTCCCAAATATGGCTTTTTTGCATTTAGTAATATATGACTGTTCAATCAATAGAGAGCAGGGAGTTGACCTGGGTTTGCCCTACCTCCTTCTCAATTTCTTATTGTCATGAACAAATATGTAAATTCAGAAAGTAGATTATTAAAAACATTATACTTTAGAAAAATATGGCAAGTAAATTATCGGTAATAAACAGTTGCTGAAGACTTCTCAGTTAGACTTAGTGATGGTTTGGTACTGCAAATAGTATCTGTGAGTAACTGATTTGGTAATTGGTTTGGAATATTAATAAAGTTATACAACAGAAGACTAAAACTCAGATTAGCTTTGCTGCAGGAGAGCTGACATTTTCTACACCCAAACATATTTTTTTTTGAAAGTGTAGGGAGGAGCCCATCAAGCTAGAGCAAGTATTTTGCCACTTCAACAGGAAAAGAAAAAAACAGTAATATAATGAAACACAGGAGAATTCAGAATTTTCCAGATGATGCAAGTCTAGCACTTACAAAGTGCCTCAGCTCTAAAAAATGCTACATACAATGCTGTCATTACACAGTAGAGGAGACACCATATAAATATTTGACTTGCTGAAGTAAGAATAATCTTCTGGGAAACTGAAACAAATACATAATTTCCAGTATGAATTGGCAAGTAGACCACATAAAATCTCAGTACAACAACACAAAATAAACTATACTGACAAAAAATCAAAGTAAACAACAGACACTGAAGAACCAGAAGAAAAATTCTGCTAGGCTTTTATGAATCTGAGCATTAGGTCGTCCTTAAAGTTTTGAAACTGGACTGAATTAAAGCTTGCCTGTTGAAAAAAGGGGGAAGAATCTCCATATGTAAAAAGTCCAAGTGTTTTGCTACCACAGTTCTGCTGCTACTAATCTTTTATTTCCATGCATTGAGGAAAGGAGTTTGGAGAGCATATTGAGCTGTCTAGGTACTGCTGAAAGTTTCCAGTGAGTTTATTTATAAAGTTGCTCTCTAGGAAGGCTACTCTGGGATTGGGACATTCTTGAACTAGCTGCTGTTTAAATGTTGAGGAAAAAGAAGAGCCCTCTCCTAAGGACTTTACAGAGTAATTACTACATAATAAACTATCTAATGCTCAGGAAGAGCTTTAGATGCAGCTCAATAGAACCCTGTTTTTTTGCTAGAGTTTACTTTAGCAACAGTTGGTTTTAAGAAGGGACGTAAAAAGAGATAGTGAAACTGCTTTGGGGATTTTTGGGATGCTCTTGTCAGAAAGTTCTAGATAATAAAACTTCTATCCAGAAGAAGAGACATAATATGTAGTTTAAAGTAGAGAGAAGTGGGGTATGTCTGATGAAGAATAGAATTGGGAGGCTGGACGAAAGAGGCAAAGAAAGAAGCTGTCAAGGGGCTTGGAGAATGATTTGAACAGAAGCATTGTGAATAGCCACAAATGCAATCAGACCACATCTGTGAAGGAAAAAGATACTGGTGTCATCAACACAGGAAAGATGAAAACCTGGAAGGAGTTTTAGCCATATGGGTGGATGAGAAAGGCCATATAAGAAACATGTCAGTAAGCAGCATGCCCAACATCTAAACACATAACAAAAGGCTGTATTATACCTAAAAGCAGCTGGTAAAAAAACAACCCAAGTTACGAGCATTTCTGGGAATGTGAGACAACATGGTGTCCAAAAGAACTATTGAGAGGGGCTATATACGCATCAACAGTGAACAAAGCGAGACAAGATGACAATGACAGGCAGGCTACCTTTGCATAAGGTAGGT
>NW_010334831.1:7904-11011 GCF_000700745.2 Antrostomus carolinensis | reverse complement strand
GTCTATTGGCAAAGGCACGTGTACCCCTGTTAGTGAGGTGGATCCCATCACTCCCAAACAGCTGTGGATCATCAAACAGGGTCCCATGATCATAGAAACCAAAACCCTCTCGCCAACACCAGCATTGCAGCCAGTTGTTTACTTGGAGAACACGTCTACTCCTCTTCTCGTCTTCAATCCTAATCATTAGGAGTGAGAAGAAAACAACCTGTGCCCCAGGGCCATTGACCACCACTCCTAGGGCTCTGAAATCCCTTTTGATAGTTCCTAGGTTGTTCTCGGTATTATCAGTTCCCACATGGAACAGGGATACAGACAAAGCAGGGACATTCAAAGCCTTTTTCACCTCAGTCTTCAACACCAAGGATGGGCTCAGGAAGCCCCAGAGCCCTGGGCTAGAGAACCATGACTGTGATAATGATAAACTCCCTACCAACCCCGAACTTGTGCAGGATTTGCTCCTCCAGCTGGATCCCTATAAGTCAATGGGGTCTGATGGGATCCATCTGAGGGTACTTAAAGAACTGGCAGATGTCAGAGCGAGACCTCTGTCATTGATCTTTCATGACTCAATGCTCTTGGGAGTCTGGGGAGGTCCCAGTTGTCTAGAAACTGGCAAATATTGTTCCAATCTTGAATAAGGGACACAGGGAAGACGCCAACAACTACAGGCCTGTAAGTCTCACTTTTGTGCCTGGCAAAAATATGGAACAGATTATTCTGAGAGTTATTGAAAAACACCTGAAAGACAACGCAGTCATTAGTTCCAGCCAACATGGGTTCATGACAGGAAAGTTCTAATCACTTTCTATGATAAGGTTACCCACCTAGTTGACCAAGGGAAGCCAGTTAATGTAATCTTTTTGAACTTCATAAAGCCTTTGATACTGTCTCTCACAGTATCCTCCTGGACAAAACGTCCCGCATAGAGCTGAATAAACACATAATGTGATGGGTGAGCAACTGGCTGATGGGTCAGGCTCAAAGGGTTCTAGTCAATGGGATTACATCGGACTGGCAGCCGATCACTGATGGGGTCCCGTAGGGATCCATCCTGGTCCGGTGCTCTTTAATGTCTTCATCAATGACTTGGATACAGGACTTGAAGGACTGCTAACAAAGTTTGCTGATGACACCATGGGAGGAGCTGTGGACACTCTCTAGGGCAGAGAGGCCCTGCAGAGAGATCTAGATAAATTAGGCTCCTGGGTCTTGTTGTTTTCTCAATTTTTCATTGTCATAACTGCCTCCACACTGCATTGACTCTTGCTGAGATAATCAACTCATATTTTTCAACACTATTTCTTGCAACTGCTGCACTGAAAGATACAGTGCTCCCATTCCTGTGTTTATCTGAAAGGAAGTGCACCTGGGAGAGGAATCGTGATATATGGGACTAGAACTGAGTCCTTACCACTAAGGCCTTACCACTCCATTCCTGAATAAAGACACCTGTTCTTTTCTTTGTTTTTCTTCATCCCAGTGCCATGGATTGCTGTAGTGACATGGGTTGCCACATTCTGAAAAGGAACACCACTCCAACATTTCATGATGTTTTGATCAAAAATGTCCCAAACTACAAAATGTCATATAACACTTATGAAAATATGACCTAACACAGCTTAGCTTCCCTCGTTTGACAAAAGATGCTGACAGACTGTCCCCTTCCCTAGGAACACCTCTGTTTGCTAGGAGTTCTCAGAGAGCTCAGAGCTGCTCACATCCCTGTGGATAATTCTCTCATTTCTTAAGTGACAAATTTTGAAGATGTTTACATCAGAATAAACTCCAAGGGTGACATTTCCAACTCTTTTTTAGTCTTAGATAAAAAAACCAAAAACCCTTCCTTTCAGAAAAAGACAGAATAGACAAGTGTAGTTTTGTATCTGTACAAGAATAAGTATACTATATTCTGTGTTGCATGGGTATGAGAGGCTAAAAGTTTTTCTGGATAAAATTATCCTGATTTATGAAAAAAAAATGTACAAATTAGTCTGGAGAAAAGGAGGCTGAGGGGAAACCTTATCATTCTCTGCACCTACTTGAAAGGAGGTTGTAGTGAAATGGATATTGGTCTCTTTTCCCAAGTAACAAGTGATAGGATGAGAGGAAATAACCTCAAGTTGCACCAGGGGAGGTTTGAACTGAATATTTGAATTATTATGCAAAGTTTATTCACTGCAAGATTTGTCAAGTATTGGAACAGACTGCCCAGGAAAGTAGTTGAGTCACTGTCCCTGGACATATATAAAAGATACGTAGGCATGGTGCTTAGGACTTGCTAGTGCTAGGTTTATGGTTTGACTCTGTGATCTTCAGGGTCTTTTCCAAACAAAATGTTTCTGTGATTCTGTCATTCTAAATCACACTTTCTACACTTTATTTTCTCTTTCTATGGGAAATTTTTAAAGTTTCTGGTATAACACAAAATATTATTAGGAAACCATAGATATGTTTTCTTTTCTTGTGTACTTGTACATCAAGAGGTGTACCTATAACAGATTTTAAATAAGTACACCTTTCTAGGTACTACAGCACACGCTTGATGGACAGGTCTGCGGATTCACACCTCTGATTGACATAATAGCAATGCATATAGTAGTCTGCAGAGCTACCTCAGATATGTATATGATTCCACACAAAGTATCTGTCCTCTAATCTGTCCTTTAAACTCTATGGGTTTAGATGACTGAAAAGCAAATCAACCAGACCTCAAGGCAAGATGGTGTGGTGGGTTGGCCCTGGCGGGACACCGGGTGCCCACCAAAGCTGCTTTATCACTCTCCCTCTTCATCTGGATAAAGAAGAGAAAATATAATGAAAGGGCTCATGGATTGAGATAAGGACAGGGAGAGATCAGTCAACAGTTACCATCATGGGCAAAACAGACTTGTCTTGGGGAAAATTAATTTAATTTATTACAAATCAAATCAGAGTAGGATAATGAGAAATAAAACCAAATCTTAAAACACATTTCTTCCACATTTCCCTTCTCCCCAGGCTCAGTTTTACTCCCAATTTTCTCTAACTCCCCTCCCTCAGTGGCACAGAGGGACAGGGTATAGGGGTTGCGTTCAGTTTATCATACATTGTCTCTGCCACTCCTT
>NW_010334831.1:0-7875 GCF_000700745.2 Antrostomus carolinensis | reverse complement strand
CCCCGCTCCAGTTTGGAGTCCCTCTCATGGGAGACAGTCCTCCATGAACTTCTCCAAATTGATTCCTTCCTATAGGCTACAGTTCTTCACAAAGTGCTCCAGTGTGGGTCCCTTCCACCGAGTGCAGTCCTTCAGGAACAGATTGCTCCAGCACAAGCTTCCCACGGAGTCATGACCTTCTTTGGGTGCAGCCACCTGCTCCATTGTGGAGTCCTCCACAGGCTACAGGTGGATAACTGCTCCACCATGGACCTCCATGGTCCGGAAGGGGAAAGCCTGCCTCACCATAGTCTACACCACAGGCTTCAGGGGAATCTCAGCTTCAGCACCTGGAGCACTTCTTTCCCCTCCTTCTTCACTGACCTTGATGTCTGCAGAATTGTTTCTCTCACATTTTCTCACTCTTCTCTCTGGCTGAAATTGCTGTTGCACAGCAACTTTCCCCCCCTTCTTAAATATATTATCACAGAGATGATACCATCATCACTGATTGGCTTGGCCTTGGCTAGCAGCAGGTCAGTCTTGGACCCGGCTTGCATTGGTTCTGTCAGATAGGGGAAAATTCCAGTAGCTTCTCATAGAAGCCATCCTTGTAACCCCCCTGCTAACAAAACCTTGCCACGCAAACCCAATACAGATGACAAGAAGAAAAGTAGTATTACTTTGTGACTGGCAATCATGAAACTACCCAAAGGAAAGAAGAAAGTAAAGAGTTTCCCAGAAAATTATTTAGTGTAGAAGTCAAACTAAATATAATGCTTTAGATTTGCTTAATAATGACATTGACCACAATGACAAGTATATTAAATGAGATTCTTCTCTTATTTACCCAGGTGAAGATTCTTTGATTGGAGTGTCTTTAGATGTAACTAAGGACAATTTTTTGTCCAATAACTCTTATAGAATATGTACTGCCATATAATATAGTCATGTATAAATAATTCCCAGAAGATGAAAACATACTATGTTATAAATGAGTGGGAATGGTTACAGATGGCCTGGTGTACAGTGGCTCTGGGAAAGCATTTTTCTTTGAATGAAAGTGATCAACAATTTATTGTTCCTTGTCTACTCACATACAATTAAGTTAGACAGAAAAGAGCAACATTTTAAATTGAAATACAATATTTGAATAGAGTTACAAACACTTCTCTAGTCATAAATGCAATCTTTCTAACTGTTCAATACAAGGATTCTGTAAATATTGATTTGTACATAATAGCTGCTTTAACATATTTTTAATTTTTTTCTTTAACTGTCCATAAGATATATTTGATTCTTTCCTTACCATTTTTAAATTCTTTGTGTTCACAGGAGGTGTGCTACTTAAGTCTTGAGCTCACAGTGACAGGCCCTGAAGGCTAGTTTGCAGAATCAGCATGAAGAAATGCATTGGATCTACTCTACATGCACCACACAAATAAGTTGAGCATGCATTGAGAAGTTCATCATCTTCACCACAGTCGTTTCAGTGCTCTGTCTGTTGCTCAGTAATCCCCTGCAATGAGCCTAAATGACATCTGTTCTCCTTACTTTAAGTTTCTTTTGCCAGGGTCAACCTGTGACAAATACATAGCAAAATCATTGGAAAGTTTTCTGGAAACACAGCTCTGTACTGCTTTATTAAATCCTTTGTCCTCACCTCATTTTAATAGTCTGTGAATTTAAATTATAACCTGTTCCTTAAGATGGAAGAACGTGTCCCTCTGCTTTCATACTTCTTCCTTCATACAGCAATCCCATCATCCCATAAGTTCATTCATGTCTTGGGCAGAACCAGTTTCATGAACCTAGTGTCTATCTTAGAAAGCTAATCTGACAAGGATTTCTACAGTACCAGTGAAGAGAGATTAGTTCCTCCAGAGCAACTAAGCTAGACTACTGTTCTAATTTTTCCTCAGGAAAAGTATATTTTCAACTGCAAGAGAATCATTACTGTATTTACCTTGAGTTGCTTGGTTATATATTTAGATTTTCCATAGCACCTACTTATAGTCTGAACATACTGAATCCCTGAAGATGTAAAAATCACTAAGACAGCAATGAAAATTCAGGTTTGATGGCTTTGTTTCCCTAATAACATGCTAACATATCTTTAAATAAACACTAAGAGAAAATGTGTTCTAAAGCATATTTATGCAGAGAGCTACATGGTCAGATAGCCTCCTTTAAGCCTTTTTTTTTTTCCCCCATGTATTCAGGTAGTTTATTCTCAGAAGCTCTGGGATAACACAGAAGAATTAATAGGAGAGAAAAGAGGTATTTTTATTCCACTGCTGCAATCAAAGAGAAAAAAAAAAAAAGTTAAGAAAATGAAGGGATGCAGGGAGAAACTGAGATTACATTGTGAAGATTCAGGATATGGAGGGCAAGGAAAGAGAAGGGAATAGAACAGATAGGAGTGAGAGATTAAACAATGAACAGAATCAGACAGTATAACTAACTTATTCCATAAGGACAAAACACTTATAGCTCAACTGCATATGAGCTTGGTTAACATGTTTTATACTTGTAAGCAGTTTCTAGAGTTGTCCTAGGGTTGTTATTGATAACAGCTAAAGAAAATGTCCATTAGACAATCATGTTCTGAAAATACAGTCCATATGTTGGGAAAATTTGGAGACCCTTGCTATTGATAAAATAATAGGCTCAGAAACTACACTACAGTGAGCAAAACAGAAATAGCTGTAAATAAAAAGAAGCACAGATGGCTGTGTTGAAAATGAGGATCTCTACAAGATACCTCTCACAGGGTTTTCTTTGAATCAGACTGTTACAAGGATGGGCAAGTTGCTTTTTTTTTCTCTATCACAATTTTCTCAACATCTCCATACTTTCCCAGAAATAAATTATGAAGATTTTAATTAATGGATCTACAGTTTTAGCATATCTGTCAGCAGTCATACACTTTTTGTGCTCAGCTAGTTCATTGCAAATGCCCTTATCTCAATGGCAAAGAATTTGTTGGAGTTAGGATGTGCTTTTGTTAAACCTTTTCTTGGAGTGGTAAGAAGGAATACTATCAGGAAGAATGTGTACAAGCAAAACTTAGGTAAGTTTAGATTTAAATCCAAATACATTGACTGAAACATAAGAATTTCCAAACTGTTTAAAAAGCAAATTAAGATTAAAGAAAATACCAGATTTTACAATGTTTTCATTCTTATTAGAAATACAGATTATTTATGTCACTGTGGCTCTTGTTATGTGAAGAAAAAGAAACTGTCAAAATTAGTTTATAGATAACTAGGGAGTCTCTCTTTGAGTGTGGGTGTCCCTTTGACATCTCAAGTCATTTCCTGTATCTCTTTCTATCCCACAACACTGAGAAAGAATTCACACCAGGGCCGTGAATTGCCAGGCAATAGACAGGGCCGGAGACAATGGCAATCTTTTGGGACCTTTAAGCATGGCTTGCTCAAAAGTTTGCCATCAGAAGCAAAGGTAAAACCAATTAACTATATTTGACTCTGGATTAGTCTAGCAGAGGATAAAGACAACCTGATTACACGTGCTGATTTTTTTTTTTTTTTAATTTATTTCCATTAAGAACTATTATTTTTCTCTTTATCACAATTATTTATTCTTTACTTTTATATTGTTTACTGATGTGACTAGATCAATGGATCTTCTTTTATTGCTAGTCACATTACTAGTATGTTTACATTTTCAATATAAAAGTAGCGCTGATGGGATAAAATCTCTTCTCAGGAACTTTTCTGCTGTAGAATACAAATAAAACTCTAGGCAAAAGTATCTTTAAATGAACAGTGGGGATTTTTTTTTATCTTTAAGAAAAGCATTTTCAGTTCTATATCTTGCTTTATAGCTTTTTGGGAAGCTCTCCTGACAATTTGCCTATTTACAACAAGTATGTACAGAGAAATTTACTACAGGACACATTTCTGTACTGTTTTATAGTGAATCCCCATTTGTAAAATAAGTATTTGCAAGTTCTGGCAGTGATCCTCTACCTTATGACTCTGAATGCAGCATTCACTTTTCTAGAATGTGTTTCTCAACCTGTAAAAAGCTAAGATATTGAGAAATTTTGGACCCAAGGTCTTTTCAAACCACTATGATTCTGTGATTCCATGTTGCACAGAAGTTAGTTGTGAGACCAACAAACTGTGCATATAAGCATACATCCAAATCCACAAAACTGATTTCTACTTGTCTAAGAGTTTGTAACCAGGTGTGAGGAAACCCAGTTAATAAATGTGAAAGTTCACAGTTTCCACAGAAACTTCTCTTCCCAGTTTCCTTCGTGTTTAAGTTTCCCCCATCTGGTTGCAGTGAGGCTGGAAAGAATAAAGATATTAAAAAAGTAGGAAAGGAAGCTATTTTTGTCCCTTTCAATGTGCGTGGCACTGATGTGCATATATGGAACAGAGAAGATTTGAGGTAATTTGAGGACCAGAACTGAGAATAATAGTTTCAGACATTCCTAAAATCTAGAATCATTTGTTGTTTTGTAAATGCTTGAACATTTAACTCAAAAAAATTTTCAAGCCTCTCTGCACACATAAAAGAATTGTGTCCTGCTCTGGTACATTTGACTCAACATGCATTCTCAATTTTGTTGCAGTTGTTATATAAACAACTTCCAATTCGTTTTGATCTCTCTGTGGCTTTGTGCAACACATTTATTTTAGCTTATGCTTTTATGGTGAGCTGTTAAAGAAGTTAACTAACAGAAAATTATTACACTAAAATCTAAAGAAAAAACATTGTTTCTGTCAGGGCGTGGCATTCACTTTCTGACCAGTTGAAATACAGGTGTATCAGGCCATCATTCACTCCTATTTTTATTGCATCTTTAGTTTTTCTTCATCTCATTTTTGCCTTTTGCTATTGTAGCTTTATGCAATAAAATGGCCATGAGAATGTAATGGGGCAGTAGACCCAAGCCAAAATGGGAAAAGGTAGCTTTGTAATAAATGAATTATTTTAAGGGCTCAAAGCTGTGGTTCAATATTAAAACATCTTTGAATGAAGTACTTCAATCTGACAAGCATTTTCATTTTTCAGATAGAATATTTGTATTTTTTAATTATAAAAACTAAAGTTTTCAGCCCCAGCTTTAATCTAGTGAACATTAAAGCCCCAGCTTTAATCTAGTGAACAACTAGAACATTTCTCGTGTTCTATCTAAGTTGTAAATGGTCAGGCTAGTTAATGCAGATACAGCACTATTATGCTTTGGGGACCCAATTTAGCATTGCTGTCTGCTGCAGCTCTGCACTATATGGAATTTTGGGCACTCTGGAAGCTGATTTGGAATTATCTGCATTATGTTCAATTACATGCTCTAACCAAGCTATGTTATCTCATGTCAGATTTTGATATAAAAGTATTACAAAGCTTTCCTTTTAATGCAGATGTGTGAATCTTAGACAGAAATACACCATCTTCCCTATTACATTATGCTGTCAACAGTTGGACAGCATTGTCTGGTAAGCATCAAGTTAAAATCTCTGTAAATTTTGTCTTTTCAATGTCTTTGGGAGGGCTTTTTATTTGCAGCATGTGCATTATTTGTTTGTTTTTTTTTTCTTGTTTTTTCCTCTTTATACTTTGAGGTGGTCTGTGTCAAGCCAGTAAAAACTTATCATTTCCTTTCATCCCTTTCAGAGCTCAGAAAATGCCACAGCTCTCTGTAGAGCTCCCATATAAAGGTGTCTAAAATAGAGTTGATAAAAAGAACAGGAGGCAGAATCCCCACTATTAACCTTTTTTTTTTTTTCATAGGATGGTAGTAGCAGTGGTCAGTTAAAGCAGGAAGGAAGTTTTACCTTGTTCTTTCTGCTCAGTTTCCATATTTTAGTTTTTCTTTTTAATTATAATTTATACATGTCCACATTAGAAAATCTATAGCAGTTGACAATTGATTCCTAATACAGACATCATCACAAAATCAGATGTGTTGTATAGAAGAACTGATAGCAATGTTATCATGGTCCAGTTTCAACTATAGCCTGTACTCCTTCCTATAATACAATGACTTCTTTGTAGGTTCATTTCTTCATGTGCATTATAGAAGAGTTGAACGTAGACTTCTCTATTATATTCAGAAATAGAAAGAAAAAAAAAAAAAAAAGCTTTATTACAAAGACACATAAGTGGAAAAAATATCTATACCATACATTAATCTCACTTCTAGTAACTAATTCTAAAAAAGAAAAAAAAATACATTTGTTTTACATTTTTTATAAAAAAGCAACTTTAATGTAACAAAAATAAATCTATTTGTGAAAAACAGCACGTGCTGGTTTTGGCTGGAATAGAGTTAAATTTTCTTCATAGTAGCTAGCATGGGGTTATGTTTTGGATTTGTGCTGAAATTTGGATTTGTGCTGAAAATGGTGTTGATAATATAGGGATGTTTTAGTTACTGCTGAGCAGTGCTTACACACTCAAGGCCTTTTCTCCTTCTCATGCCACCCCACCAGTGAGTAGGCTGGGGGTGCACAAGAAGTGGGGAGGGGGTACAGCCAAGACAGCTGACCTCAACTGACCAAAGGGATATTCCAGATTTTATGGCATCATGCTTAGCATATATAGTTGGAGGAAGAAGGAGAGGGAGTGCATTTGGAGTGATGGGGTTTGTCTTCCCAGGTAACTGTTAGGTGTG
Organism: Antrostomus carolinensis; assembly: GCF_000700745.2. Lineage (NCBI taxonomy): Eukaryota > Metazoa > Chordata > Aves > Caprimulgiformes > Caprimulgidae > Antrostomus > Antrostomus carolinensis. The sequence continues at coordinate 1,241 of NW_010334831.1, read as the reverse complement.
ATGTAGCCTGGCTTTCCTGGAGATGGCTGAACATCTGTCTGCTGATGGGAAGCAGTGAATTAATTCCTTGTTTTGCTTTGTTTAAGTGAGTGGTTTTTACTTTACTTATTAAACTGTCTTAATCTCAACCCATGAGTTTTCTCACTTTTACTCTTCTGATTCTCTCCTCCACCCCACGTCGGAGGAGTAAGTGAGCAGCTGTGTGGTGCTCAGTTACTGGCTGGGATTAAAACACAACATGGCATAAAAATGGAAAAACTAACTCCTGCTTCTGAATTCTGGTTTATTTTTTACACCAGTGAAAATTCATTAATCCATAACAGTTATTCCTAGCTATTGAGTATAACCTTTCTTTCACAACTGTTTAAATAAATATACAGATGTACAACTTTGTCTAGTTAGGAGTCTGAGCTCAGTTTATATGCTCACAGTTAATTTGAACTATGAAATGACTACGTGTTTCATTAAAAAGAGTAATCTAGTCTCACCACAGTCAATGAAGAAAGAGAGGTTCCTTTTTAATCTCTTAGACACCTCTCATATTGGGAATTTCTCTACAGAAGCTGTGAGAAAACTGATTATGCATGCACAGTTATATACATGTATGTATTTAGACAGAGAGAGAGATTTTTATACATAGACACATTCACATACACTTGCAGAGTAGACTTTAAATTGACATATACATCCTAACATTATTTCCAATCTGACAGTACCACCTTAAAAGCCAGGAATACTGGGAGATTTGCTGCAGTAGTGTATAAAGGGAAGTCTACTTTGATATTTCACATCAGTGTGATGCTTACATTTGTGTAGACCAGACTCTCCCTCTGGGTGTCCTTGTTCTACTGTTTCTTTCCCCTCAGCTGTCTTTCCTCCTCTTGTACATCTACCTGTTCCCGTCCTCCAGGTGCCTTTTTCTTTTATCTTGAACTTTTTAAAGCACAACAAGACAAACTGTGTTGTTACTCGGTTGGATATTGCTTGCTATATCATGTACTCCCTTTCCAATGTTGAATTGACAACTCAATATAAAACTTCATTGGGCAAAAGAACTACAGCACAGAAGTTATGAGAAGCTGACAATGTATTAACCATTTCAGAGCTAATGAACATGTCTAAAGGGGTTTCCTTCCCCTTGAGAATTCATCCTTCACTCACCTTGAGCCGGGCAGTGAGAGAAATTATAATATTTTCTTTGCAACTAGGGGAGCTCAGTTCCTGCAACGTAAGGATGACTT
>NW_010334830.1:43700-44209 GCF_000700745.2 Antrostomus carolinensis | reverse complement strand
CTCCTAGAAACTATGTTAAGGCACATGGAGAGTGAGAAGATCATTAGTGACAATCAGCACAGCTTCACCAAGGCATGTCATGCCTGACCAATCCAGTGGCCTTTTCTAATGGGGTCACAATGTTGGTGGACAAGGCTAAAGCAACTGATGTCATCTACCTGGACTTGTGCAAGGCATTTGACACTGTCCTGCATTACATCCTTGTCTCTAAATTGGAAACCTGGGTTTGATGGATGGACCACTCAGTGAATAAGGAACTGGCTGGATGGTCGCACTCAAAGAGTTGTGATCAACAGCTCAAAGTTCGAGTGGAAAGCGGTGATGAGTGGTGTCCCTCAGGGACTGGTATTAGGGCCGGTGCTATTTAACATCTTTGTCAGAGACATGTACAGCGGGATTGAGTGCACCCTCAGCAAGTCTGCTGATGACACCAAGCTGTGTGGTGTGGTTGACACGCTGGAGGGACGGGATGCCATCCAGAGGGACCTTGACAGGCTTTAGGGGGGGGG
>NW_010334830.1:36537-43686 GCF_000700745.2 Antrostomus carolinensis | reverse complement strand
GCCAACCTCATGAAGTTCAACAAGGCCAAATGCAAGGTCCTGCACCTGGGTTGGGGCAATCCCAAACAGAAATACAGGCTGGGTGGTGAGTGGCTTGAAACCAGCTCCGAAGAAGGTGGAGCTGAGACCGCGGAGACCACTGAAGAGCAGAACTCACTTGCAAAGCAGAGCAGGATCCTGCATGTGCTTGGAAGCATGGTGTGCTCTGTTTTCTTGATGGCAGAGCAAGTTTTCTCGAGCTCTTAAAATGAGCTTCTCTAGTGGCAAGAAGAGAATTTTTCTCACGTTCTCTGCTCACATTGGTGAGAAGTTACTCTTATGAGCTGAAATCAGTCAGACTAAGTGAAGGAATTAATTCCAAGCTGGCTCTGAACATGAATATATATTTAATACAGTGTAAATCAAATTTTCATTATTTCAAATTGTGGTGAGAGATGCGGTATTCAGTAAAAATTAAAGGAAATACAAACTTCTCCACTAACCAGTGTGATGTGATGTAATGTATGCTGCACAACAGCTGAAGGACACCACATGTACCACAACACAATGCCTGTGTAGGATGCTCAGCTGCATTTTGCAATGTTGCTGCTTTGAAGTGTCCTGCTCTTTCATTAACAGCTGTATCACACTTGAGAACAACTAATGATAAAAAGATTTCCTGGCAAGCAGCTTCTTCTGTTAAATGGGGAATGCAATGTGTTTGGCATATATAATTTAGCTAATTTGTACAAGACAGACATTACTTAATCAGCTGCAGTTTTGCTTATTGCATGATAAAGATGGCAATCCATTAATCAATTTATAGACATAAATATATTATTGTTCAAGAAAAAAACAAGGATTTAAACACTCTTGAATCAATAAATATAATTTAAACAATGGTGCGTTGCAGTCATTTACTTGATTGTCCTACAGCTGTCTGACGCATGGTGAGATTACTGAAGCATGGAACCAAACAGCCAACACTACATTTAGTTTCATTTATTGAAATAATGAAAGGGTATTAATGACAAAGTACAAAAGTGTGTAATAGAAAGTAATGTACTGTGAAATAAAATTATGTTTGGAAATCAAGAACAATACAATAAAATTTAAAGTCTTAAACCACTGTATTGTTTAAATAGAAGAATGGTTATGATATACAAGCTGTGAAAAATTATAGGAATGTGTTACAGACATATGAGTAAGATGGAATCAAACTACTTTTATGAAAAAAGGGAAATACTGTCCTTAGGTTTATCTAGTAATCCCAGAACTCGAAAAAAGTGATGGAACTGATCACATTCTGTATACTTTACTGACTCAGGTTTGCATTTTCATTTAATCAGTTTTTGTATTTCATATTTTAGGAAGCCCATGACGGTGCCTGCTAAACTCTAGGCAGGGCACACACAGAGAAATGTCCGTAATGGATATGATTCCAGTATGTGAATATTCATGGACTACCATTTTTAAAAAGTCCTGTAATGAATGCACATATTGTGCTTCTAAATTATTCGAGAACACTTATCACAAATGAAAAAAATCCTTTCTCTTTCAAAGAAGAGAAATAAGGTGTTTGTTAAATCTTACTTGCTTAAAACTAGTAGAAATGTAGGAATAATGAATTATTGTCCGATAAGGCAACTAGTGTTTGCCAAATGACAAGGCAACAAAAAGCTTTCTTTCTACCATTTCATGTTTTAGCAAAATGGTAGATAAATTAGAACTATACTTTTGAATATATCATGCATTCTAATAAACTATTGTCAACTTTGTACTTATTAGCAGAACCTGTTTATGTTCTTTTTCGTAGTGCAGAGATTGCCTATCTGGGCTAGTGAGATCCTAAACCAGGTGCTTAAAACCATTTCTTCTTTCTGAATCTCAAAATACTGAACACTTGAACACTTGTATTTTTGCTAAAACCTGAATATTCAGCTCTTTTGAAAATCAAATAAACACCTGTTAGTAAATCTGAAGTATTCTTCATTACTTTTCAGAAATTCACAGTAATATTATTTGCTTTTAAAAATATACGGAACATTAAATAAAGGTCTGTATTTTTAAAAGCATACTTCTCTACTGTCAATCTCTTGGTTTAATGCTCAAATCCAAGCATTTTAGATTATTTTAAGCTTCATTTTTCAAAACTGTTATCCCACATTCATCCCAGTGACAGAATATGAGCTTAAGAAATAAAAGACTGAAACCATGAAACTCTTCCCAACTTTAGAGAGATGACTTCCATAAAAATTGCATTTGGCTCTATTTTCAGAGAGCCAAAATCTGCCAAAATGCAGTTGCGGTACTGATGACAGTAATTATAATGCACTTATTGGAATATGACAAAGCTGTTAAAAAAGCTACAACCAGACTGCAGTGACATCATTGTTGTATTTTCCATAGCTTATATTGTTCCTGTATTGTTCTTCCCCAAAATGACTTCTTAGTTTTTAATTCAGTTGAGTTGATAAGAGGAAAATAGCATCTGATTTGTCCAAAAAAATCCTAACAGATATGTAGCATGCATAAACATAATTTACAGTCTTCATGTATGCAGTACTTACAACTTATAAATATTTCAGGGAAGAAAAACCCAAAGATTGTATATTCAGTGATCACATTATCTTCAAAGAGACCAGGTTTTTGGCATGGATCTTTGCAAAAGGTTGAAAGAAAAGTTATATTGCAACCTGATCTAGTGGAAGATGTCCCTGCTGATGGCAGGGGGGTTGGAACTAGATGATCTTTAAGGTCCCTTCCAATCCTAACCATTCTATGATTCTATGATTTATTAGCTCTGAATCCAATTATTTCCATGTTAATATACTTTTGTGTTTTCTTTATTTCTTTTCTAAGCCAGCTTCTATTGATGAGGAATGAACAAGAGATTAAGTCCTGGACTTCGGAGACCTCAGCACTACACCAAGAATGCTTCCTGTATAACGTTGGAAATATTACTTCTTTTCTCCGACTTTTTTTCAGATCATTTGCTGTGAAGTCAACTTGTGTCATGACAACCATGTTCTTTAAAGTCAAAAGAGTAAGAAGAGATCCAAAGCATCTATTATTGAAGAATGCCTGGCAACCTATGCAGTCAATAGGCTGTCATTGTTCATGGTGAGTCATACACTAATTTGTGTGACAATATCAATTTTTCTAACAGGGGGAACAACAGTCATGTCTTACAAAGATTATTTAAGGAGCAAATTGAATAAGGCCATAGTGACATTAGAACATTAGAAGTAAAACCAGAGGCAATGCATTTTCTGTGCACCAGTCATGGAAAGAAATAGTATAGATGGTGCAAACAATATGAAGTAAATCCAGAAATATAAAAGAATTGGTAGTGCATACTTTGATCTTACTGGGGTATTTAACCATCAAAGGTTTCTATGCACCAAAGAAAACTAAAATATTTACATCATCATCTCCTGAGGCTTTTTCTGCTAGAAAAGCATATTGGGAATAATGCACATTTCTCTCTCTCTGTGTAAACTCTACGAGGGCAGTAATTATGAATCTGTGTTGGAAGCAGTCACTTTTGTATGGCCCAGTGGGGAGTTATAGGCTTCTTTGTGGAGTAGGGGCTATTTGCATCTTGAAAGTAACATGTTTCTGAGTCTGCCAGTACCAGAGTTGGATATTTAAAAAGTCAAGAATTTCTTTTAGAAGAAAGAAAAAATAAGCACAGGCAACTTTCACGCTTCACATTTACATAACTTTTTATTTTGTTCTGCTGTTTTTTTAGAGTAAAAACAAACATAGACAGTGATGTCTGTTCTTTAGAAATTTTAATCCACAATAAAAGCAGTAAATAGCAGTAACCAGTAAACAAACGGAAACAAAGGAAGTATGTAGGCTTTGAGAATAAAAACAGCTTATGCTGCACATTAGATGAGCATTATTATGGTTCCTAACTACTCCTAATGTAATTTCCCCATAGTTTCAGATCAATAAAGAAGGCACATTGACAAAATATTTTAAGTAATACGTATAAACTTGAGATGCTCAGCTGCAGCAGGATAATTACTCAATAAATACTCAAAGAGAACAAAAGAATAACTAGAAACACAAAGAAGAGAACTGCAAACTCCAATCTGAAAAGTTCAGTGGAGCTATTTTCTGTTTGGGTATCAGGTATCTGTTTTCACACATGTTTAGATCTGTATCACACTAGTCATTGATTTCCAATCTCAAGGCTTCTTCATATTTACAGTAGTGCAGCTTCCCAAACAACGTCAAGCTTTTCTACTGTCTAACCATGATCTTTACAGTTGTTTTTGGTAACAGTCACTACCCAGGGCTACTGTAACTCCTTGATACTTATTTTTAACTTGTGCATTCCCATTTTCTATTGCCTAAATAAAGAACAAATAAGGTAAAAAGCTGATGATATGAGCCAACTGCAATTGTCTAATTCTGCCTTTCTGACTTGCATGTTTTCCGAGTGCCTATTTTAGCTGTCCAGTGTTACTGATTTTTGACATGAATTTTATGGCCTCATTCAGAAATGGCAAGACAGGTTTAAGTAAAACATAACTGAGTGCATGTTTTGATTGTGAAATGAATACTGGGGAAATGGAAAATACTTCATGGCTCTGAGCTGTAGGCCCACTTGCTGTCAGGGTCAAAACTGATGGCACCATCAGCAGGATAGCCGGGAGATAGTCTTTAGCAGCTTCTCAGGAAGTTTGGTTTAATTAAAAGCTTATCTCTTAATATAACACCAAGCTTCTATATGACAAAGAAGTGTTTCCTACCATGCAAGCTTTCATAGCATTGTGCTGAGTAAAATGTTGACTTCTTTCTACAGCACAGTAGAGGAAATTACTGTTTTCCCTTTGTTTTCTTTGTTGTTGCAAGAATGCAGGGTTTGAGAGTGTTTTTGTTTTCTTTCCTACACGCTTTCCAAGATAACCAGACCATGAAAATCTGAGAAATAACTTGCAATGAGGCTTATTAAACTTGCATAAATCTGATTTTCATGGAGCCTGTGCTGTGACTTTCACATATTGAAAATAACAGTAAGAAGCTAATGTGAACTTGCAAGCAGATTAGCAGGCTCTTGCTGCAGTACGTTTTAGACTTTATGTCCAAGGAAGACTCTGGCACTCAAGTTGCTTAAGTGCTCTGATTGTAGCTTTAATTTTTCAAGAAGTAGGAAAATAGCATGCAGAGCTCTTCACAGCTTCAAAATTTAAGTGCCTAATTACTCACTAGAAGAGCAACTAATTTTTTTGGAGGAGGTTACTAAAAGGAAAACCCAGACACTATGACTGTATGTTTCAAACAGGTTGTAATGCTAACCGTTGACATGATTTGAGAACTGCCTAAAAGGCAAGGATTCCTTTCAGACTGTAGTTTGACAATGACAGATTTTAAAAATTGCATGTAGAAGAAAACTGAATCATCTTTCAAATGTGTTTAAAAAAAAAATATTTACTTCTCTGTATTTATATCTTCTATCTTTAGATGGAACTATTTCCCACAAAGGTCATACATAAACTATGAAATTACTTCATGAATATAGATCATGATATATTTTACCTTTTCTGTTCATTGGAATAAATTCACTTTATATTATCAACAAAGCTTTGATTAACTTCTATATTAAATGAACAAAAAAGTCTACCTGTCAAAAGGTATTGCACTTACCAAAGTTCTTGTTCCATCTAGATCCATCAATCCTGTAGCATTACTCCTACTATACCGAACAGTAGAAGTGTGCAGAGTAGTCCCTCAGTGACTATTGCACAATGCCAAAATGTACCAAGTGTCAAGAGCTTTATCATATTATTCCCAGGCTTTCTAGGATATATACTGTATATTGTCACAGAGTTCTTCTATTATTATTAGATTTGCTAATCTTCCTTTTGGTTAAAAAGGAATGTAAATTTTTCTCACTTACCTGTGTAGCTAACACATGATTTTAACATGAAATTACAAGAGAGAGAACTAATAGAGCTCTGCTGGTAATCAGATTGTACAAAAATATTTCAAAAAAATATTTTTACAAAAGCATGTATGGTACTCTTTTGTAAAAGAATATATTTTCAGACAGGAGTTGTGCTCACAGTGTACATATACAACTACTGTGGTAAAAATACAATTCAAAAATATTGTATATAACAAGCCATAGTGTTGGTTACCTTATCTCGCAAAGCTAAGGAAAGTAGAGAGAAGGGATATGTAGCACTTATCTGATTTTCCCATAAACTTACTTTTTTATGCACATGGAAATCGTGACAGTGAATGTATCACCTGAACTGCCAAACATTTTGGAGGAACGTAGAGTATTCCATGTTTTCTGTAGTCTCTTGAGAGATTCTATGCCTCTTTTCCTTGAATAAAACACTCTATTCTTATTATTATGAAACATGTAGTTATCGAATGAGTCACAAAATGCCTTTCCCTTGAAATTCCATTTGATAGCTTTGAAAATACCACCCCACTTCTAGGCAAAAACACCAAGGGAAACAGTCTTGTATTGACTTCCTCTAAAGGAATACTTTAAAAAATTAATATTCAGTCTTTAAAATTATTAGGAAAGCTAAGCATTTCCCATAGCTGTCAAAGACTTGTTAAACATTACTTGTACTTATTCAAAGGAAAGGCTGACCCAACTTTTCCTGTGAATAATTAACCTGTTCTCATAAGAGTTGTCAGATATGAACAAGAGATGGCTGAGATAGCTCTCATGTCCAAATTCCAGTTGAGCGAATGAGTTGAAAATGTACCATGGCAAATACCAAACATAAGAGACCAAAGTATCATCTCAGTCTAGTGAATGAATTTATATCAAGAACTGACTTTGCAGTTTGAGGATTTCCTTTATCAATCCTTTGGTATCACTGCTTCAAGCTGATACTGCAACTTTCTAGAGGGGACCTGAAGCAGGGGAGGGATGAGCAAGCTAACCCCTGCAGAGGTATCACTTTCCCTGTAGACAGCAGTGGAGGGAGGGTTTCAGCATGGCTGTGATACCTTCCACAAAAGAATGTCTTTCAGAAACATCCTGCATTGGAGTGGATTTCTGAAGTCAAGGGGTTGTGATTGTTATCGGGAGTCTGCAGGAGCAAACAGCCTCCTGCCCATCCTGGCACCCCCCTTATGTGATGTACCTACTAGGTCTGGGGATGTAGTGAAGAAAATACCATCTATGTT
>NW_010334830.1:24295-36514 GCF_000700745.2 Antrostomus carolinensis | reverse complement strand
AGTAGATTTTCACAGTGTTCTCTAAAGCTGAGGACATGGAAAACAGTCACATGAGGAATATTCCTCAGGGAATGGTTCTGCAGAGAAGTATGTTGTTCTCTTTTCGTGATACGTGTATATTTTTGAATTTAATCTTCTGATACTGTTGTTATCACTTCTTTCCAAGAATTACTCAGTGTGGGAGCACTACACCTACTCTACAGAGGATCTCTTAATTTTAAGAGCTTCTCAGTGTGAGTGCCCATCCAGTCTGCAGAGGATTTATTGCAGCCAGATTTTATTGTAGTGTGATCTGTTCTTGAGTTTGTCAAGTCTTTCCTCAGAGAAGCGGGTTATCCTTACTAAATTTCCTTTTTTTTTTTTTTTCATTTTAATCTGTGCTTCCATATCACTATTTTTTTTTTTGTTTGTTTGTTTCATTTGGATTGTCTCTTACAAATCCTCTGGATTAATATTGGAGTATAACCATGACACACATACAGGTACACACATACGTGGCATGTATGTGGAGATCTTATGCAGGGTGTTTAAATTGTCTTTCATCTCTCACTTTTTAACTTCTATATTTATTATCTCACTACATTCTACATTGTTCAATTTCACTTCCACTTTATTCCCTATTAATGAGTTTCCTGGTTCATAACCTATAAGAGAACAAGACTATGAGCCACTCAGGAGACTTTTCCTGCATAGTTATGGCATGTCCTCTTGGTATCAGGAGGAAGGGAGTGTAACTTTAAAGGAAAGGATGGGCCATTGAGAGTCACTCAGCATCACCCTGGCCCTGTACAACTCAGAAATGTGTTGTTCAGCCCCTGGTGCAGCAGGGCAGGCATCCAGGCAGGAGAGTGGCCAATAGCTCTGGTACTGTAAGGATTCTCACAAACTCTTTGCATAAATATACACCAATGTAAGAGTGATTTTGTCAGCCTCCTAGTTTCATGGATCAAGAGCCACTCTGTGGCCACTCCACAAGGGCTTTCACTATCCCACATCAGCTGCCTTCTGGTCTTCCCAGCCCAGCTGCCCAAACCATGCATCAGAAGGAGCACTCAAAAGTTGTTCAGTGACTGTCTGCCGCTATCAGCACTTGTATTCTTAAAACCTGTCAATGGCAGCTCACCATGGCAAGATACTGTACCAGTGTTAAGACTGGAGAATGCTTGCTGTGCTGTCAGGCAGAGCAGACCTCTGGGTCACAACAGTGCTGTCAACTGTGTCTGTGTGACACCAAAAATATAGTCATTGATGAAAGAAGGCAGCTCAGATGTGTTTCTCAGGATTTGTTTCAGAATGAGAATGGCTGTATTGCTTAATTTTCAATGAGAAAATAGTTCAGATCATGCTCACGAAAAGAGTGTGTGTATTTGAGCAGTACTCAGCTGACCATACCCATTGCAGGAAAGGAAATCATTCCTATTTGCAGTTTCAGGAGATGGCTGGGTATGGATCTCACTCAACAAGGTCTGGAGAAGAATCTTGAATTGTTAATATTAATAATACAAGTAATAAAATTTATCAGAGATTCCGCTACATAGGTTTTTTGTATTGCTGAAATTCTGGAAGTAGTTAATTGTATTCATCAAATTTGTTAGCCAACAAAATTTTACTTTTTTTTTTTTAAGTATTTCAATAGAAATACAAATGAACAGTGTTTCGTTCTATTAACAAACAAATTATTGGCAAAATGCAGTTCATTAACGTGCTTATTCCAGACACCTTACGGACAAGTGGAGCTTCTGTTCCAGCCTGAGGAGTCTGATGAAATGACTTTCTAATCCTATAGCCTATTTCATATTCATGGAGGTGACATATGAGCAATGAGGGGAGATTCTGCATAGAGCTTTAGGAACAGTTCAGATATAAACTGAAGTTGCTGTGTAGTAAGAAACATTAGTGATATCCTGACATTGATCTTGAAACCTACAAATGCTGATGTGTTTGGATCCTTGGATTTAATTTGGGCTATTCCAGAGAAAGGAGCCAGACATTAAAAGTTAATCTAGTCAGAGGCTGTTTTTTCCCCACTATTGGCCCCAAGACTAGGCTGACCTTATTAAGTGCCATTTCTACTAAATATTCTGAGGGCAAAGAGCAGGTTTTTCTTGGCAAATAGAAGCAGTCTTATCATTACGAAAATATTTGTGACAGCTCAAAGTACCTGGCAGTTTGTTACTTACAGCTTAAATTTGTCATGATACAGATAGCTATTGAGGATGTAACTAGTGAGAAGTAACATCTCCAGGGGGGGTGGAGTGGGGTTCAGACTCATCTGGAAAAGAGGTCTGGCAAACATAGGAGAACAGAAGCATTAATGAGTGATATCTAAAGGACTAACATAACTTCTCTATATGTAAAAGGTATCTAAGTTTATGATCCAAGTATGGTATTGTTGCCTACAAAATCAGTGCTTTCTGCTCTTTCTTTCCTATGACTCCCAAATTCTGCTTTCCAAAACAGCCACTCATCTAGTATGTATGTATTGCTGACATTTTTTGGTTTAGTTAAACTAAGTGATTGTCCCAAAGACTGTCTGATCTATGTCTTTGTTTACCTTTTCAGTGTTTACCAGTCTCTCAGTAATAAGTATGTCACATTTTATGTCATCTACAGATCTTCTTCAGTAACTTTTTGATGTTGTCTGCCAAGTAATTAGTGAATATTTAGGATAATCTCAGTGCATTAATTGTTCTGTGGAGGACATGACTGATATCACAGGGGTTTGCCAGCCTGTATATAGGTATCTAGCACCACTGTAGATACTGTAAGGGTATCTGAGATGCCTGCATGGTTACTGGCACAACACAGGACCTGGTGGACATATGTACCCTTGTAGGATGGTAGTTACAACTAGGTGTTTGAATCTCTCCCAGAGCAACTTGAGAGGACATCCACTACAGGATGGAAATCTGGCTAGTGCATTGTGAGACCTATTTGTCCTCATACAGTTCCTCCACTACATAATTCTGCATCTCACATCAATCCTCTCAAGTGCCATGTGACTTTGATGAGGTCAGGTGATCCAGATCCATGATAGCGAGTTTTCCCAGGCAGAAATTCATCTTCTATTGTAACTATATGCCATGGGAATAAATTTTTGTCCTTTTTTTGCTATATCCTTGTGTCGACTTTAAATATAATAGTATGTTTTGTATTTAAGATATGAAAGCAGTTTGTTGAGTTTTTTTAAAGTGAGTTTCATTATTATTTTTTCAATTCCTTGTCTTTTACTGAATTCTCCTTGCTTACCTCTTATTTCTAAATTATATTCATGATATTAAACATAGAAAATTTCATACACTCTGTGATACTGTCAAATATAATGATATGATTCAAGTGCAAATTGAGGCTCAAAACGAAGCATAGTGCTCCCAGCATGTTTAGGTAGTTCTATGTAATTATTCAACCTCATTGCACTGTTAAAAGTGTCTAAATGTGACTATAGGTAGAATAAAGAAAATAAATTTATAGGATTGTCAAAAAAAAAAAAAGAAGACGTACAACCAAGAGTGCCTTCATATGTGCATCTCTGTATATGCATACATATGCACAAGAGCTGTATATTATCATCACAGTTTCTTGATTATGAAAGTAAAGCCAAATGAAAATGCATTTTTCACAATACACATTACTTATTTACCCTCTCTGTGTTATTTGTAAGCTGTAGTGGTTTCAGTGGCTTGCTGGTTTTCGCACCCTCCTGTTGTGGTATTAAGTAGCTGATTTTTATCATTGCTGAGTATAGTTTGGATCATTATGTTTATCCTCCCAAAGAAATTATGGTTACTGAGATTAAAAGTAAAATCACAGAAACACTGCTATTTCTACTAATTCCATGATTTTGCACTACTATTTGCAATTAAAAACCTAACTTTTCTGTTTGTTAATTTCTTCTGCTGAAATTCTTACAGGAAAAGAAGTCCTTAGTCAGAAGAACATCTACTGGAAATATTACATATGGTTAATTCCCAATTTAGATACAGCATTATTCCTTTCTGTGAGAAATAATAGAGTTTGGACAAGATTGCTTACTACTTAAATATGTGGAAAAGGAACGTGCAAAAAGAAATAATAAAACTAGTAACTAAAGCAAACTTTTTTGTCTTGTGGAAAAGTCATGAACCTGTGCTCCATTTATTATATATGCTTATTGAATGGCTTGGCAGAATAAGAAAGCATGGGAGTAGGAGTACAGTAATTCAGTTTGCAATACAAAAAGTGTGATTTATTCTATTAATAAGTTAACATGCACAATATATGATATTGGTGCACTATAGCTACATGAATACTCTGTTATAAAAGGGAATTTTAAAAATCTTGTTGTAATAACTTCCATATTGAAATCGTTATCTTGTAATTACATTCAGGAGAGGAAATCAAATGCTATCTCAGATTTTTAGAAGATTACATTTATTGTCTACTATACTATAATAAGAGGGGGTATTTCAGGTACGCTATCAGTATACTGGGGTAGGGAGATTTTCTTCTTTTTTATCATAAAAATTGGGAGAAAGGAAGGGGAGATTCCAGGAAGCCTTTAAATTTACAGGGTTTTTTTTTCTTGCCTCCTACATGGATACAGATCATAAAATCTATGACCAGGAAGGTCAACATATTTAAATACAATTACAGGCCTATGGAAAATCTGCTCTGCCAAAATTATTTGTACTCTGTGGTGCAAAATAAGGTTCTTTGGTTGGTTTTCAGACAGACAACTTCATACACAGACGGAGAGTCATATATATATATATTAGGAACATTATACTTCCTATATTGCATAAAGTGGAGAGAGGGTTAACAAGCAAACATTACACATTGACTTTCTTTGCTCTAATGTGATAAAAGCATGTCATTGTGTCCGCAGTGGCAACAGCTAACACAAACTAAAAATGAATTTTCTTTCTCATCCACAGTTTTTATTGAGTTTCATCTTCCTGTTCACTGCCATGGGCTATTATTCTGTATACCTGCACTCAGCCAGAAATATAATAAAAAAGAATCAATCTCTGAAAAGAAAGTTATCACTAGCCAATAACTTTGGACCACTTGCATGGGCTCTGCAGTGTTTCATCCAATTGCCAAAATGCCTTGCCATTATAAACTGAAGACAGTCTTTCAATTGCTCTTCCTGGTAGGTCCAAAACCACTATGTGCTACCCAGGCAATCTAGAATGCGATATTAATACTGTGGAATTCATTAGGGCAGAAAGAAAACAGTGTTAATTTGTATATCTAGAATAGATTATCTAAAAAATGATGGGCAGGAATACAAGAAAACCATTACTTTTGAGCGAATGGGTGAGTGCTTCAGTATTCTGTGTGCATTTTTTTTTTTTTGCTCTGTCAGTTAAAAATTGAAGTATTGTGGAAATGTATTGATTAGTAGTAAAAATTCCAAGGCACTCACTGAGAATATTTATGTTCTAGGTTTTTTGACCTCATATACAAGTATTCTGTTCATGACTGGACGAGCTTTGCTGTTGAAATCAGTTTCCTGGTGTTGACATTCATATCTATTTTAAATGATCACTCTGTAAGTAACATTCCACATTAAATTCATTTATTTCAGCAAATATTTCTGCTACTGAACTAATTTGCTTGAATGCAAATATATTGGTGATATGGATATTTTAGAAGTAAATGTAATCAGTTTTTCACTACCTTTGGAAAGTATGTACATCTTCTTGTGTAGCAACAGTGTATAAAATACAACATCACTACTAGAAGTGTATTATTTCTAGGTTTACCTCACAGTAGATCTGAAAATAACAAATCTGCTGAGTCATCAATTCAACAGCTGCCATCTACATGTCTTTGGATAAACTATAATGATTGACTCAATCTTTACTCTATGAATCAAAACTGGACAGTAATTAAGCATATGCCACAGCCCTGGCACAGAGCACTTGCTGTCATGAGGGCAGAACTGATTGTCATTCTGCAGAAAGACTTTACAATCAGAAATATTATTAAAACCTTTTTTTAATTTTTTCACCCTTAAAAACTGCAATTGAATAAAGTTTTGAAATTGATTGTAAAACAGTTTTGAAATATTTCCTTTGGTGAAGACGCTGCTGCCAGAACTTAATGACAATTAATTAAGATATGCTGAAACTATCTCAGGTAGAGTTAATTTCTGCCAAGTCCAAGACAAATTTGTCAGGGCAAGAACCAAACATCACACCCCAAATTCTTCCAGTTAAACTCCATGTGTGCTTCAGACAACATAGTTTTGTATTATCATCCATGCGATAAATATTTGGAGAAACTGAATATATAGGAGAGAAGCTCAGGTAACAAATTTGTCCTTCAAAAAATGTACATTTTATTTTCATTTAAGAGTATCTAAGCTCTCAGAAAGCAGGAGCTCAGCAGGGTTAGTTATCAGAATTTATTTAGACAGACAGCAATCTATAAGCACAGACAAAGATTTAGACAGCTGGGAAGTCAGACGTAAAAAGACATTTAGAAAGGACTTTTCACGTGCTTAAATAGGAACTCCACAGACTGACATGCGGTAGATTACTTACTGAAATGATGGCATGCTCCATTTCTGGGCTAGCAAGTGTCAGTGTCTTAAATTATTTCATTTCCTCTCAATTAGTTATTCCACCTGTTGTCTGTGCCTATGACAGTTTGGCTGGTCTAACTTCATAAATCCAGCGTGACTGGCTGTTTCTGAAATATCCCAGATGTTAAGGAAATACATTCAGGGACGAAACAAGAGAAGTGAAAAGTCTATTCATAGATATGTTTAAAACCTTTGTTTCATTCTATAAAAAGACTTCAGAAACTTTTTTTTGTAAGGTTTGGGTTATACTTTGTATCTGGACAAAGCCAGGACCACCTTTGCCTTGTTCTGTTTCTGTGACTGCGGATACACACAGATCTGATATGTAAAAACAGGGTGACATGCTATCTCCTGACATACACTTAAGCCTAAAATCCCTAGGCATGCACATGGGGAAACCTGCCCAGCTGATCCCTGGTGGGACAGCAGCTCACGTGGATTAGGGAGCCTGGCTGAAAACACTTGGCTTTGCAACCTATACTCTAAGCTATAGTGTAGCTACGGTTGCATTTGTCTCCATCTGTAGATGGAGCCATCTTCCTGCAAACCTTCATGCAATCTTCCAACTTCATGCAAATCCAACTTTTATTATCTGGTAAAGTTGAAAAGAGCCTTTTCTTTGGGTCATCTTTGCAGTTTTATTTACACTGATGTTGGTCTAACTGGAAAAAAATGATATCTGGTCTTCATTATGACATTTTTGAAGACTAACTTTAAAGACAAGACCTTGCCCACTAAGTGTTTTATTTTAAGTGTTGTGATTAAATGTGCTCGATTACCATCTTATTTCAAATCTACTAATTATAAAGACAATTATACGAGAGCCAAGAATACACAGTTCCTTCTGGCTGCCCTGGAAATAAGTCATATTGAAGACAAATTAACCTTTAAACTGCAGTCATAATCTGTAAACAGGCTCTCAAAAATGAATTCCCTTGCTCCCTTCTTTTCTAGCCCTCTCCACTGCAGCCTCCACCCCAGGTTTGCACAAAGATGTACCAGCCCAGAGATTTCAGTCTTCTCTCTTCAGCTCAGTCCAGAGAAGGTGATTCCCACCAAACTGATACCCCAGATTTATATCCTAATGTTTTAAATGTCAGGTTGTGTTTCCCCAACACTATAGTATACTGTAGCTGTTTTCAGAACACAGAGTTAGGCTAAGAACTGGTTTAAATTAGAGCTGGTAGTGCCATCTCATGTGATTACACTTTCGCAAATCTAAAAGCAGAACATGTGCCAAATGGTTCCTACATAGCAGTTCCCTTGTATATTCCTTGCGTAGCTGAAGTTTAGTTTTATTTAGGAGAGAGAAATTTCCAGTGATACACAATAAAAAGACTTAAAAAGTGATTACTTGTTCACTCAACAAAATAAATTTATGTTATAGCATATTTTTGGTACAGTATTAGTGGACGAACACCTTTGTTTTTGCAGAAGGTTAAGAAAAGGAAAAGAACAGCAGAGAGCAGATGCATGTCATGCACTTTCAGTAACACATTTATTCCTCGCTCCCTCTCTCTGCATGTGTCGTCTGCCTTCCTGGGGTTCCTCGTCTGGGTCAATATTAACGACCTTTTTTTTTTTTTTTTTTTGTTTTCAAAAATAAATAAAAAGGGAATATATTAATATAGTTTTAGTTATTATACCTGAAATTTATTTTCTTTTGGTCAAAAGGCTACCTTAGGCACGCTGATTATTGAAAACTCAATTTTCACTTGTGGATACATGTTTTCTGTAGCACATTTAGTTAGTCAGTCTTCACTTTTTGGTTCTAGGAAAAAATCTTACCTTGTCGTCCGTGTTGCAAGCCCTTGCTTGTCGAAGGATCAGCAGTAGGTAAGAAAAGAGCATCTCAGGCTTTCTTGAATACTCTAAACATGAAACCGTTGTCCAAGGCAGAGCAGATGGAATAACTGCAGCAGTATCACACTCCATTTAAGACAGTAGATACTGCTTTATTCACATACTTCTCTCTGAGCTTATTTTATTTTCCGAGGCTATTTAGTAATTCCTTCGGGTTAATGAGCTACCATTTGTCAACCACTAAGCAACTTTGATTTAGTGATGTGAGACTTAAAAAGAATCTGCAATAAGTGTGCTCAGAGCTGGTTGCTGGCTCTCTGGCATGATAGCAGACACTAACTTCAAATAAAAACATGTACTTTGTTACTGATGAGAAACCACGTTATTTCTGTGTTAATCGTAGTATATGTCAGCTTCTATCAGTGTGGGACCACTTGCTTGTCTCCGCATGAAATTAGGCTAATGTGTGAGGTCCAGTCCAAAACTGAGAAAGGAGCTGCACAGATTGAGTACCTGAAGCAGAGTATGAAGATTTAGTAAAATTTTGCTGAATAATCAAGAATTATCTCCATTATTATTTTCTTCAATTATTGTCTTAACTCTCCAAATAGCCTTTGTAAAGGTTATCTCAATCATATGACTGAACCAAATAGAGCTTTAGGATCCACAAGTTTCTCATGATACCAGTTTAAGTTCACAATATTCTCTTTCCTTTCTAGTTTATTCCTTTCTTTTAACATTTTTGAAAAATAAAATGAAAATTCCTATTCTTCCAACAACTTGGAAAAGAGAAGTTCTAGCCTTAACTTTGTGCAAATGCTGCAGTATGTATGAATAGTTGTGGAAGAATTTCCTTTTTTTTTTTTTTTTTTTTTGTGTGTCATTTTAAGCCTATGACTCATATTTCACTCTGCATTCTTTAGCTTAATTTTCTGCATGCTTCCTTTCCTTTTCTGCTCCTTCTTCCCACATTGCTCGTCTTCTCTTCAGTGCTTTTCTCTCTGTACACCTCTCCCATACATAATCACACACTCTTTGCTTAAAAGTTGAATGTCCTCAAGAAAGACAACTGTATTTTTTAAAAAAACTTTTTAAGGGGAACTCTAAGATGGCAGAAGGGATAACACTGTTTCTCTTTTCACCCATTCACAATTCCATAATTTATCTTCCCTTGAGATTTTTCCCTCTTTAGCAAAATCCTGTATAGTATGCTTACTTAAACGTGTAAATTTATTCACTTGTGGGGATTGGCAGCAAAGGGAGATTTTTAATTCAGAATGCTTTTCCATGCAGAAGGAAAAAATATATAAGAAATTCACTCTGTGTTTCCAGTCTAATTGAATTTTCTAATCTTTTATATATTGAAGGCATACTTCTTGATGTTTGTAATTCAAGCTTCCCTTGATATTACAGTTAAAGCAAATCTGAAGACTTATCCTTGGGAATGAAAACTACATTGACTTCTAAATAATGAATTTATAGTACAGAAGACTATGTAACAGACCCCAAAGAAGTATTATTATTTGTTTCCAGAAAGTGACACTTCTCAACATGATTTATCTATTTTCTCTGATACAATTGTAATCAGATTGTCCCTTTGATAAATCTCATCCAGAAGTCAACGGAGACAAGGGTTACGGAACAGAAAGAGAAAGGAAACATCTGAAAAAACTGACAGGAACAACTAACCCACTGTACCATTATTAAATACCATTTTTTTCCTCAGAAATCTGGAGGATCTACGCATGTTCCTTAGGATTAGACAAGAGATCTTCCTATAATGGCAAAGTTGCATTTAGGGAAAAAAAGCCCATGCATGTCTCTGTCATGTTTAGACCGTGATGTTTAAATTTTCCTATTGTTATCCATTTTTTGTGACTGCTCTTAAGTTTCATTAGAAGAAAATTCTGAAATGTGATTATTAAAACAGTCGGATAATAACAGGGAAATAATACTCCACTAACACTTTACATTTCACTCTGGATGTCAACAAATGGGAGAACAGAGTTCCAGATATCTGTGTCTGAAACTCTAAGTGATTTTGGTATTAGTTACAGAAGATATGCTTTGGACTCACTCATCTCATTGCAATGATCAACATCAAGTCTGCATGACATTATCTCTACATTAAATTCAAGAAACCCTAAAATTACTTTATTTTCTTTATTTATGGGACTATATAATATGTGGATTCAGAGCTTTGATGAGCTGGTTACTAAAATATGTTTTAAGTATGCTATAATTGGGACGTATTTTTAATTTCTTGTTGCAATTTGAGAAAAATAATGATTCAAGAAAAAAATAATTTCTAGTATTGTAACAGTATAATTTTACTTGGGTTTTGGCTGAAGACAAACTTTATATTAAAAGAAAAATAACATAAGCTTAGCCAAAGAGCACTTAATCTCCATGAAATTAATAGGAATAGCACTAGAGAGCTAAATAAATATTTTTTTTAAAATCCCCATCACCGAAGAAATTCCTACATAAGTTTCTGTGCCAGATAAGAGCAAAACAATTGCACAGAATAGATGTGCTCTGTTCGCTTGCTCAGAGATCTTTCCAGTGAAGTTGATTAAGGTCTATAAGGTCCAGTGTTTTCAGCCATGCATAAAATTTTTGTATCTTGCTCTCCCCAGATTAAATATTAAGCCTATATTTTTCCTGGTAGTAAACCCTATTTAAACAGAAGAGATCAGAAACTAATTTTGCTTATGCACTGACCTGTATAGCTACCTATATATTTTTCCTAATGGGAATAACAATAGACTGTTAGTAAGTTGTTGCTGACATTTGTTAGCATTTTCTGTAATGAAGGAGGACAGTCTTTTCCAGACATTTTGTTTTATACCTAGAAAGAAATGGATTTCTCTGGCTCCCCAGCCACACTCTTATCAGCAAGAAAGATATGGCTAAAGAATGTGTTATAATTGCTCACCTTTGTGGGAGTATGAATAACATTCATATTAGATTTCTCATGCAAAGAGACGCCAAGAAATTCTTAGTGTTCCTGGAAATTTCAGTAGTCTGCCAAGATAAGGGACATTGATTTGATTTGTTATCTCTTGTGTACTTTGAAAGCAGTCATGATTCCTAGTTTTTAATATTCTTTTTTTTCCCATGGAATACGGATTGGCATGTCAACAAATGTGAAAAATATATGCAGATGTATGTGTGTGTGTGTATTTTAAAACTTTCAGTAGTTTTTCTTAAACTATTAGTATTTTAAAGGCTTTATCTAAAACCAAAAGAAGTCATATATTCCTGACATTTTCAGTCAGTTTCAGACTGTCTTTTCTACTTCCCTATGTCAGCTAAGTGAGCATTTTTTTTCAGTTAAGGGATAGCTTTCAAAAGATCTACAGTAAGATTTAATTGCTGGAAATGAATAATATTCCTTAATTTGGAAAACATGAATAAGAGCCAAGTTACTTCATAGTAACTTGATAGTTACAGATAGTACTTCTGTCATCTGCTTATCTGGGAGTAGCCCTTTAACAAAATCACATATATCTCTTTTATGAAAGAATATGGTTTTTTGCTCCTGTCTTTTCAAATCCATTTCCCTGGATTTTAAATCTCTTTGCTAACTCACATTGATATAATGGCACTGGATAATAGTCTGTGTCTTAACTTTCCAGACTGGCACCAACTTAAAAGAGTAAAACACTAAATATCATGAAAGTCAATTGGATAATTGCAGGTAACGTGAGGCAGAGTGATTTTTAGTTTTTCAGCCAACACATTTACAAAAATTGAAGTATCACCATCTAACCATTGGCAAATATAGCTAGAATTTGACAAATACTGTTCATAGACTGGAGGAGGGGACTCAAGGGGTAAGA
>NW_010334830.1:3742-24271 GCF_000700745.2 Antrostomus carolinensis | reverse complement strand
AATGTTTTGCAGAAATGGCAGTTACATTCCCCTTCCAGAGTGGGCTTTGTGAGACAGAAGTTGACTGGCCCAGGGCTGGCTGTGCTCGTAACCTCTGGCTAGGCACAGAGGACTTCCCATGCAACTGGCACATCCCCTAGGATGTCCCAGGGAGGACCCAACATTTCAGTAGAGCCTTTATCACCTCTGCTGCCAGTGAGACACAGTTGCTCACTATGTACTAAGAAAAAAAAAAAAAAAGAAAAAAAGAAAAAAAAAGTACATATTACAGATGATTACAAGAATGTATATAAAATACACTTGGGAGATGTAAGTACCTTATGCCTTATTATACTCCATTGTGCCCCCATGGCAGCAATACTGTGCATTTTGGCATATGAAATCTTTACCCTCTGTTGTTCTATTCCTATGATTAGATTGCTGGTTTGATAGCAACATTTTTATTTGTTTTCTTAGAGTATTTCTCTTTTGTTTTGCTTTAATGTTACATTTAATGTGTCTTTCATAACAAGTACATTGTTATGTACTGAAAACCTCATCACCTCTCCTAACATGGTACAATTTAATTACTCTGTTTTGTTTTGGGGGTTTTGTTTGTTTGGTTGTTTTTTTCCACCTCTGCTCATTTTTCCTGCTCTTCTGCCCCTGCCTAACAAATATTCACTGTAATAAAAAGCAAGCTCAGTAATAACTGCCTGTTACGTTTTCGCTTAATGTACTGTGCAAAATATGAGAAGGGTGAATGTAAGTAGATGGAACAACAGTCAGGATGTATTTTTATTCCAGCTGTTTTATCCTCTATATGCAATAGTTAAAAAAAACTGGGAGATTTAAGTTGTAAATCTAAAGGTCAGAAAATTCAAGTCTTTTTTTTTAAAATCCTGAATAGGAAAAAGAGAGCAGCGGGATGGTGTAGGATCTAAGCCTAATGTGTTTAAAAAAAAAATCAATCATTAATGTCTTAACTTTCCTGAATATTCATAACAGAAGTAATTCTTTCAATATCCACTGCAGAGAAATCTCTTTATTTGTGGCATGTTGAAAATTGATCATGATTGCCAGCCCCTTCAGTTATATGTTATTTAACTAAGAAACCTTTGTTTTAATTTCATTCCATTTAAAACATTTCCAACATCCCACTTGCAAACTATACTAAAAAAACATTCAAGTCTGACACACATTTTACAAATTAGTCACTGTAAAAACATGGTTTAATTTATATAATGACTATACATTTACTTTAAATGCTAATCTGTCATACTACCGCATATATTTCTTACATTTTCTGTAAGAATATGTTATATTTCCAACCTCCATACACAATCCATAAACCAGTTGCTGTCACCCATATTCTCTTTTACTCTAGCTTTGATTCTTGTACTTGAGAAGTATCTGCATGCCAATTTTTATTGCATTGCTAATCTGAATATATTCATCCTAGATGCATTCATTACCCGGGGCTATCTTTAGTATTCCAAGAAAAGAGGCAACATAGTGTATATTAATTGTTTCAGTTCTATAACTATTTATTTATTTGTAAATCATATTTTAAGCATCAAATCAAGGCCTGCAATGTCAGATGGAATAAAGAATCAAATAATTCCCTGGCTTCTGTTTTGACTGAAACTCCAAGTTTTCTTGTAGACCTTTGCTCCAGAAAGAAAAGATATCTCTGCAGGTGAGAAACATAGAACTATATTAGAAAAAACTGCCAAGTAGGCTGACTTAAAAGTCAGCGTCAAGTGTAAATTTAATATACAGGAGGTGACACACTTATATTTAGATTAGACTCTGAGAATCTGCTTCACAAAGTATCAAGAGCTCAGGGCAGAACAATTATCATGATCATATGCATCTAGAGTAAGGGATAGACATGCTTATTTTGTAAATGAACAAATGCGTGTAATTGCATGATTGCTTTAACAATAGATATCCTGCAGGGTATCTGCATATGAAAACTTAATTATGATACATGTTTTTTTTCTGGAAGGAATAAAAAAAAAAATGAGTCCAAGAGTTGTGTGCAGTTGTGTATGCTTTTCTAGGTTTTGAAAAATGAACTATTATTTCACTGAAAGAAAGCACAAAGCTATTTCAAATGTCACTTTAGACATTGATTTATATTTCTGGATTCCCTCTGTCCTACATCTCCTATTATCAAGAAGCTAGCCACAGTCTTCATTCAAAACAGCACTTTTCAGCATTGCTTTCAGTTGTGTCATTGGCACAGAGTATTTATAGACATCCTGGTGGCAGGTGATTAACATTGCTTTGCACTAATCTCCATTTACTACCCACCTCTGACACATCACCTACCCTGAAAGCTCAGGTAACTGATCCAGCAAAGTTACTGCCTAGAACAGGACCTCACACCAGGAAAACCTTTGCGTATTCACAGATTAATGAATTTAGTCCAGCCCTTGCTAGTAGCCAAAATTTTCCTTTGCTCCATGTGCCAATGAAAATGTGCTAAACATATCAGCTGATATGGTTGAGCCTTACCGTTTTCTGCATTGTTGCATATATTAAGTATACATATTCTCATGTACCCAGTGCAATAGCCAAATGAGCTATCCCATGCAAACTTCACAGAGTTCTTTAATAATTTATATTTCAACACTATAGAAGAAGAATATATTTCACAGCTAACATTGTTCATGCCTTTGCAACTTTAAATTCCTTCTGTGCAGGGAAAAGAAACTTTGTTTGTCTAACAGGACAATAAAATAACCTACCCAAGTGGAATATTTTAGATTGTACAACAATACTCCTGTTTGGTGCTGAATTTTAATGTTCTTTTTAAAGGTTTTCTCCTGAGATGCATCAAAGAGCTATTTCCTCTGCTCATTTCTTCAAGAAACTGAAAAATGTAAGATATAAAATGTATTACCTCATAGGAAAATTTTCTGTGAATTGCTTTACAGTATACCTGCCTCTGAGCATCTAGTCTTGTGGTCATAACAGTCCTATTAAAAAGCTGTAGAACTATCTCTTGCCTTCTTTTCATTTTCTACACTTCTTTTTAGACATTCATAATTAACAGCAAATCTCAGATTTTATTTGATTTCTTCCTAATACTCGCCAGAAGCTGTATGGGAGACATTCACTTCACAATCCTGCTGATCAGAGCTGGGTAAATGAGTATTTCTAGCAGGAGGACTTGTGATGTCTTTGAAAAGGTTTAGAAAAGGCTCTTATTTCAGAATAAAAGACAGACAGATAGACATTAGTCTGGGAACTTCAAAAAAGACAAGCCTATCTGCCAATCTGTAATTCATTATGCTGCAAATGTTGAAATGTTTTCCCTTAAGCCTTACCCAGCAGAGTTAGTATTTACAGGGTATTACATGAAATAACCTGTTCTGCCATAGGGAAAGCATGATGGAAGTGGGAAAAAGAAGATAAGTGCATAATATAAATTTTTGGGGAAAAGCTTGCTGCTTTCCTCACAGGCAGATAAGAGTAGGTGGAGCGTAGATCAAGCCTAGCAAAAATGGTCAGACTGCTTTCTAGAGTCAGGTATACATTCCTAGCTGGAGGATGCATCCAGTAAAAAAAAATCTTGACTGATGGTTGTTTTGTGAATATGAAGTGCTACGAATTTGAATCTGATTTTCTCTTTGCCCTGTCACTAAAGGGGAGTAACTCCTCCTCTCAGCTTATGTGGCATTTCTTGACTTTTATTAGACATGCTCCCATCTTTCCTGCGGCATCTATCAGGGACTTGCTTTGAAGATCCCAATTAAAAATTTGAAATGCTAAACTTTTCAGTACTGGTTGAAAGGAAGGCTTATGTGAAAGCTGAAAGATAGGGGAGCCTACCAGCTGCTAAGTGCCCATGTACTTAAATAAGTGGGGGAATACTTGGGATCCAAGTGTCTGGACTTCTTCACCTAAATCCTTCTTTGTCTTTGCCCTTAGGGTGCCCAAATCCTTCAGCTAAATGATGATAAGAGCTCTTCTCTTGCTTGTGGGAGCTTCATGGGGATAAACACATTTAGAAAGAGCACAAACTGTCATGGACCTATGATATGAGGGGCCAGCTAGCTGTCTGTAGGGAGATGTTTTGGCTGTTACATCAATGGTTTAGCTAAAAAGAGCTTTGTATCTGGCTATTGCCAACTTCCTCTCTTGGTAACAACCAGCATAAAAAGCATTCTGACCTATTAATAAATAGCTTTAAAACAAGCCAGAAAACATTCATATAACTTGCACATAATTAAATAAGATTTTTAATTTGGAGAGTTTCCATCATTCCTTTTCCTTAACCTTTGAATTATTTTACAAGGTGAAACCATGATTTAAACAGACTTTAGAGCATATATTAAGAGCTATTTTGAGAAAAGAAAAGATGGAGTCAGTTTAGGTAGTTTTGAAGTGTTGTTTTTTGCTGTGGATGTTTGATTCTATTTGTTTTAAAACAAAGCAAAGTCACACAGTAGGAGAACAAATGAAAAAATAAAGGAAAGAAAATGCTGCTTCTGTCTGTCAGCTTGTATCTTGAATTTTCTTCCCCTGCAGCCTTGCTGCTGGGAAGTTGCAGGCACAGCCTGATGTCTTATTAGCCACTGAATCTTGGCAAACTTTTAGCAGCCTTGTGTTGTTTAAAGCATTGCTTTCAGGCTGCAGTCTCACGGCAGTGCTGTAAAAAGGTGGATTTACCTTTGCTGGCAAAACCCTATGTGTATTAGACAGAAATCACAAAAAGAAGCACAGGAAAGAGGGAGAATTAGGAGAAAAATAACACTCTGGGAAACAATAATAGCTGGAATCAAAGGATCGCGCCAAGTATTGTCAGAACTAGTCAGAGCCGGTGGAGGGGGAGATGACACTTAATTTCTGCCTCTGCATTCAGTCTGTTTGGATGCATTTCTCCATCAGACTAACAAAGACACTGTGGTGGAGTTTTGTGTACAGGAGATCCAGTCATCATGGTGAAATTAATTTCTCTCATTTGCCATACAGTTTTTGATATACCATCTCCAAAAGGCAGCAATAGGCCCTTTCCAAAACATTAACCTCTCGAGAGTGTTTCTCAGTGATTTCACTATCCAATATACCACCTCCCTTTTTACAGGGCTGGATGTAGTCTTGCCGATTGACAGTCCAGTCAGGAACACTGGAGGGAGATTAGATCAAACCTTTGCAGTTTTAATCAGTGATTTCAAGTTGGAATCAAGTCTTTTCTTACTGTTATTTCAGTGTTTGGTTAGTTTTGAGAGAAAATGTGGAATATAACTGAAATGAACCTTGGCACATAATACAGATCTTTCCAGAACAAGGGCTGTAGGGTGGTTATCACCCTCTTTGTCATTGTGTGACTAAATCAGACTTGATCTTTTGACATGGTTCAATCTCCTCTCAACCTCTAATTATATCTGTTGTTCTCCCTTCAATCTGCAGCAGTATGTTAATATCTTTTAGTAGCTGAGCCATTATGCCTAATTAAGGGATTGCAAATAAATAGTGGTGGACAGTTCCAAACATACAATTGCTGCAGATAAATAGAGAGGGACAGCTCTCAACATATGGCAATGAATGCAGCCATAAGGCCTAAAGTATGTGTTTTAACTGCCAAATTTTATGAGCAGCTTCCAACTGGCTTTCATTTGGTCTCAGCTACATGTCTGACAATCATCACAAACACAGGTTTTGTGCCATATCGCTTTTGTGCTCAATGGCTAGAATTTATGCATGCAACATTCATTTGTGCTACAGAGACTGTTCAAAGAAGAAATATGTTATGTTTGAGAGGATGCATGTTCAGTGTGGATGTTTATGTTACTATTACTTTCCAGACTAATACAAAGGTAAGCACTATTAATATCTGATACCAAGTCTCAGCGCTCTCTCTCCAACTTTTTAAAGATTCTCTACTAATATTCTAGAAATAATACTAATATTCTATGCATCTCAATAGAGAAGAGTCAACTTGAGAAGAACTGAATACATGTGGCCTCTTTAATAATTTAATTCCTTGTTAAAATCCTACATAAATGAAGGGCAACAGTTGCTTCTCTGAGGTCAGTTTGCAATAAAGGAAGAGAGTAGTGCAGTGGTGAGCCAGCACCTTCAAGGCCTATGTCTAGCAGCTAGGGTTATTCTGGAGACATCACCTTCCTGGAAAGGCAGGGGAAGTATGAAATTTGGGGTTATGGCTCTGACTATTGCCAGGGAAGGGAGACTGACCAAGGCCAGGGGCTTGGACTGGTGCTGTCAATTTGGGGAGGGTGCACCAGCTCTCCCTCCAGGCGTGAGCATCCTTCCAATGGCAGCAGCAAATGCTAAAGACCCTACAATGAGGAAAAAAGGATCCTTTGGAAAAGATACTCTTCCTCCACCCAGTTGCCATCTCCTCTTGTACAGCCCATGAAGAATGCGTGCCACTTTTTTTCATTCTCCTATCCAAAGTAAGGATCAACTTTTCTTATGCCTAAAGTCAGACCTGATTGTTACTATCTCTATAAGCTTGTACTGTAAGTTGACTATTGAGTTTGTGTTAATTTTTTTCATAAACAAGGCTTTTGATACTGTCTCCCACAACATCCTTGTAGCAAAACTTAGAAGGTATGGGATAGAGGAGTGGACAGTAAGGTGGATTGAGAACTGGCTGACTGGCAGAGCTCAGAAAGTTGTGATCAGTGGCTCAGAATCTGGTTGGAGGCCTGTAACTAGCGGCGTTCCCCAGGGGTCAGTACTGGGTCTGGTCTTGTTTAACATCTTCATTAATGACCTGGATGTAGGGAGAGAGCTCACCCTCAGCAAGTTTGCTGATGATTAAAACCCTCTGGAATTGCTCAGAGGGTCTTAATCAGTGGTGCACAGCCTAGTTGGAGGCCTGTGGTTAGTGGTATTCCCTAAGGGTCAGTACTTGATCCAGTCGTATTCAATACATCCATCAGTGACTTCGGTGAAAAGGGGCTGAGTGTACCCTCAGCAGGTTTGCTGATGACACTAAACTGGGAGGAATGGCTGGTACACCAGAAGGCTGTGCTACCATTCAGTGAGATCTGGACAGGCTGGAGAGTTGGGCACAGAGGAACCTGATGATGTTCAATAAGGGCATGTGTAAGGTCCTGCACCTGGGAGGAATAACCCCAGGCACCAGTACAGTTTGGGGACTGATGTGCTGGAAAGCAGCCCTGCAGAAATGGACCTGGGAGTGACCAGTTGACCATGAGCCAGCAATGTACTGTTGTGGCCAAGAAGGTCAATGGTACCCTGGGGTGCATTTGGAAGAGTATGACCACCCCAGCAGGTGGAGGGAGGTTCTCCTCCCCTCTACTTGGCCCTGGCTAGGCCACATCTGGAGAACTGTGTCTAGTTCTGGGCCCCCCAGTTCAAGAGAGATAGGGAACCTCTGGAGGGAGTCCACTGAAGGGATACAAAGATGATTAAGGGTCTGGAGCATCTTTCTTAAGAGAAAAGACTGAGAGAGCTGGGTCTGTTTAGCCTGGAGAAGACTGAGAGGGACCTTATTAATATTTATAAATATAAAAAAAAAAGATCAAAAAAGGGGGATAATGCTATTTTTTAACATTAAACACATAGTTTTCAGAGTAACATTAGTGCTTAACTGCATAAAGAAATTATTTTATTCGAAAGGTCAATTACTTTTTTAAAACTGATTTTGTACTTTTTCTGATCAAATACAAAATTAGTAAAACGTGTTCTCAAGGCTCTTCAAGCAGGATATACTATTCTGATATCACCCAATTGAGCCTACTCTGCTATATAGTGTGAGTGTCATCATAACCAATCAAGAATGAAGAACAAAAAATTTAATAAGATGTTCCAAAAAAAAAATAAAATTAGCTACAAGACCTTGTGCTATCATGATTAGGAAGCTAAAGTTCCAGGTAAAAAAAAAAAAAAAAAAAAAGAGACTGTGCAAGGGATATTTTTAAAGTTATTTTTCAAGAAAAAAATGCTTTTTATGTGGAGGAATATTTTTACAGCATTTTAAATGTTAGAAGTGTGGTACTAGCACACTGTGAAATGCACTTATTGCATAAATATTCTTTATATCTTGTAATATATTAGGTAAATTAGTATAATAAAAATAGATGCAATTTCTGTAATTATACTATTGCTATTCTTAAATTCATTCAGATAAAGATTGATTATGATTTGTATCCTTGAAACTAAGTTCAGTATTCTTCATGAGGAGAATCTGAACCTTGAATGCAATCCTGTTAGTTTCAAAAGTAGAGGTTATTTTCGCCACTGTATGATAATGTGTTACTCCCTTATTTTCAAGTGACAGAGAGAAGAAGAACCTGGGTCCTTCCTCTTTCATGCTAATACAAATTATTTGCTTATGCCCTTTATAATTACCATTTCTGATTTCCACTTGTCAGCTCTAAAATGTAATTAAATTCAGGAGCCTAAAAATCATTTCTTCCTCAGCTGTTTCTTTCTGTTCATTCCATTGTCTCAGGACACTGCCTCATTTAGCCTATAGCAGAAGAAGGTACAACTGCAAGGTGCACATGGTGATGAGAACTCACCCAGACACTGGAGGTCTAAACTTCTCCCTTTGCAGTCAGCTGTTTTTTTTGCCATGTGTTTCAGTCATGAAGGACAATGGATGGCATCTTACAATGATTCACAATATACTGCTCTCCTTGGGAAAAAGTACACTTTACAGAACATTGGTTCTGTTTATCTTCAAAATAAGGATAGTTTGGGCCTTATAAATTGATCACTTTCATGATAACACAAGGTCTGCTGAGTTTGAATGAAAATCTTCCCCCACTGCAGTCAAATCTAAACCTCAGGTTTCATTCTACTTTTGTAATTGGAAAGAAAAACAGGTTATAGACATGAAGTAGTTGTCACCAACAAAGAAGTACCAACTTACCCTGCTGTCATCAATATAGATTTGACTTTTTTTCTTTCATTGTAAACTATAAGCATTATTAGATGTTAAGCATTTTTTGGCAAAGGGTTTTCATGAACATACTAGCGGTGATGAATGTGTTTTTGTATTTTCCTTTCAGGAGATGCCTCGACTATTTCATGTTTGGTCAGTTAAGTCAAACGCTATTTATGGTTTTCCTAGCTTTTTTAACTAGCATATGAAATAAAGAAATATAAATAAATTGAAGTGGCTGGAGAAATCTATAAAAAATTGTGGAAGAACATCTTTATGAAGGGAAAAACACAGATAGCTTTATAGCTTGCTTATAAATTAAAGGATTAAAAAGTTGGGTTTTTTTTACTAAAAACACTCTGATTGAGAGAGAGGTAGTAGGTGAGATTTATTGGTTGCCAAGACAATTTATGGGCATTTTGTCTTGCCGTGTACACATTAATTATGTTTTTGTATGTTGTTATTTGTCTGGATGTTAGTCAGTATAACTAACTAATATCTTGGTTGAGTTCATACTTTTGTCAATGATTTATTAACTATGAAGAAAATGGATGGAGGATTCCAGAGGACTTTATTAATCTATCCTTTTTTGCTTTTGTTTAACAACAAAAGAAAGATAAAAAATATAAATTGAATAATTTCTAATTTTTTTTTTGTCTATTTCTCTTAAAGTAATGGTGTTCAAGTATTTGTTTTTTGAGGCTATTGCCAATGTGATGGCTTGGAAACATCATCTTTTATACAGAAAAGCAGAGGTTGGAAGAGAGTTTTTTGAGATATACTTTCAAGCTTTTTTGTCTTGGGCAGTATCACAAACTATTTGCATAACTATACTACCAGTGGTTCTCAGTTCAGAGAGCATTTTCTCCAAGATGTACTGTTTTTAATGTAAATCAACATTGAAATGCTCAGGAGTGTTGGGATTTTGGAATAAATTCAACAGAAATACAATGATACTATCTTTCAGTCAGCTCTATAAAGGCCAATGCCAGAACTCATTCTGAAATAGGTGTTTTGATCACCAAACAATATTGATGTTTGCATGAAAAAGGCACCTTGTAAGAGATTAATATGTCCTTATTATATACAAACATTTAATACTTTTGGACAAATTAATTATTTTTAAATTATTGAAATGCATTATAGATTACATGAGAATCCATATATTTATTTTTCTATTCTGGCAATATTTTAAATATATTTTAATGACAATTTGTGTCTGCATATAGTTGAGACATTATTCTCTTCAGTTTGAGGTCTTGATTAAGATCATAAGAACAACTGACAGTTCCACATAGCACCTCTAGTAGATGGATCTAAGAAAATACAGGCTCTGACACACATCTAGAGAATTATAGCATTGGTACTCTTAAAAAGGTTACGGAGGTTTTCTCATACAATATTTATTATAGTCATATCCCAAAGCTGCAATCCACAGTGTCAAGTTGACCCTCACAAATAATTGTGCTGAAAGTGATATGTGTCCCACCTCACACCAGTCATATACAATAGTGACAGCAGGCCAAAATGTTCAAAGGCTGTTATTTTTAACTAGATCCTAGATTTTGTTGTTTTATGTTATCATTAACAATTCATGAAGCACTTATTGAAACTAATAAACTGATTGCAAGCTAGAAAATGAATTGATTAATATGAAATGTAAAACGGAATAGTGATGAGCTCATTTCCATTGTAAATAATGGAAAATAAATCAAATAAGTGTCTGCTCTTTGGACTGCAAATGAAATGAACTCACCTCCAAATCAGTCTATAAGAGTTAGCCATAACTAACATATAGAGAGTTTTTTTAAGCCAAAGCTAACAAAAAAGTTAAGCTTTGAATATAACTTGTGGCGCCTTGTGCACCAGCCAGTTACCTTTTACAGGTTTGAAGTGGATATGTTTCACAGAATCACAGAATCACAGAATATTAGGGATTGGAAGGGACCTCGAAAGATCATCTAGTCCAATCCCCCTGCCGGAGCAGGAACACATAAACAAGATTGCACAGGAAGGCGTCCAGGCAGGTTTTGAATGTCTCCAGAGGAGGAGACTCCACAACCTCCCTGGGCAGCCTGTTCCAGTGCTCTGTTACCCTCACCGTAAAGAAGTTTCTTCTCAAGTTTAATGATGATTCTGCTTTCAGTGTGTACTCTACCTGGATCATCTTAACTTAGTAAGTTTGTGATTTTAAGATTAAGATCTTTGTAAATCTTAATTACAATTTATGGCAGACATGAGGAAAATCAAGTTGTAGCAAAAGGTCCTTTTTTCCCCTCATAAAAATACAGCTGGACAGGACTTTCTACTGATCTTTGCTGATAGTCTCTTCAGTGGGAAAGCATGCAAATTTATGCATTTTTTCTATATCATAATAATGGAGACAAGACAAAATAGGAAGATTAATAGATACAATCTCTGTTCAGTGACAACAAAGAAAATTAAGGGCAGAAGAGATATATGTAGACAGAGCTAAAAAGTTCTGGAAGACAGTTAACAAGAAAATCCTGATTATTGAAAATTTTGAGATGCAGACTCACAGTGTTACGTATTTTGAGTGTTGGTGTAACAAAAGACAATGGAACATACAAGGGAACAAAGTAATTTTGATTTATTAGCTCTTATTCTGGAAGATAAATGCTTCTTGTGCTGGGAGTTCCTGTATTACACCAACCCCAGCAGTGCTGAAAATTAGGTACTGCATGAGTGTTTGCTGTGTGGAACTGTCTACACAAAATCATTCCAGTTGCATTAATTTTCTGTTTGACTAGATTTTCTTCTAGAATATATTTAAATTATTTATCTTATTTATCAGTCTGTATTTGGTTTGATGCTTGGGCAGAAATTTGGTCTTATTTTTCTTGTTTTATACTAAGTTGATTGTACATACTTCGTATTAGGAACTTTTTCTCATAATAATTTAACATATTTTATTTGTAGAACAGTTAATTCTTCATTAATGACAGCTACCACTATCAATCATGTTTAATTAAAAACCAACCAAACAAAACCCAACCAACCAAACAAAAAAAACCCAACAAAAAACAACCCAAAACCAACCACTGTAATGAAAATGTTTGAATATTCAAACAATTCAGTAAAATTCAGGCAGAGTTGAATCATAACCTGGCCATCCATAAGACATTTAGATTTCTGTGTCTCTTAATTACTTATGCCATATACAAAATAATTCCAAACCAGTTGTTACTTCATATTCTTGGTCCTACGTGGATTTAATCAACATTAATTACACTGTAAGTCTGTCTGTGCTGACCTATTTAAATACAACAGGATGTTTTCAAGGTACCAGGCCAACATTACAAGCCATCATAAGTTCCCCTTGACTCTCCTCTAAGATATATGTACTTCCACAGAAGTGCTACTGACACTAGTCTCCAGTGAGTTGTCTCACTATATACACACCTCAACTTACCTGTATGTACTATAAACAAACTAATTATGCATTGACTATCAGTTCATGTGGTCAGTAGATATCACACATTTTGTTGTTAAATAACATTAAATATTTAAATGTCTTCAGTTTATTCAAAAGCATGGCATATGACCACTGAAATACAACATGGGTTACTCACTGCATGGGTTATATTTTCTAGAATGTAAAATGAAATCTGATTTCTGTGTTGAATTTAATTAACAGGCTCCTAACTAATAAATGCTTTTTCTTTGGCACTTTCCTTACTGGATTTTAGTTCTTCTGATGACTCATAGAAATAATTGCAGCAGTGGGGATCACTGAATAGACAGAGAGCATTGTGTTTGCCAAATGCTATCCTTAAAGCAAAAAAGAATTCCATATGTAACTACAAAAATTGAGCATTTCTCAAATTATAAGAGAAATAATTTGCTCCAAGGCAGCTTCATGAGGCACCATCTGGCTTCACAAATCTTCAGAAGTGAGATTTTCCTTGAATAAAATTTATCCAATCATCCCCTGTGAAAATTGTATAATGTAAAAAATCCCTCATTATCACACTCATTCAGTCTTCCTTGGTAGTTTAGGTGAGCCTGGGTGCAAAACCCAGATTCTTTTCATGATATGGTTCTTGATTTCAGTGCTTGGTTAAGCACAACATTTTAAAATTTTAGTCTCTCTTTTTTTTTTTTTTTTTAAGGAAATAATTTCAAATAGCAAAAGATTTTTTTTCAACATTTTACTTGTATTGAAGGATTTCTTTCAACTTCCACTGCTCTTTTGACTAGAATATAAGTTTAAGAACTCAAATTTCTGCAACCCAACTGAAAGTGTTTTAAATATTCTTTTTCATGCAGTCTAGGATGTAATTCATCTCTTTTTAAGATGGATAACTGATATGAAGTGTGCTTTAAATTGTGATCCTTGCATTTTAAGGCACAGTCCAGAGTTTTTCCTATTAATTTATAATAAATACTCTGGAGCTGTAACATGAGATACTGGAAAATGGGTGAAAATCCTGCCATTCTACATAATACTTTGTAAATTATGATACATTATCAGTACCAGCAATGAAAATATATTTTAATTTTGTATATAATGTGAAGGAAAATTTTGTGAAATTTATTTATTATTTTATCCACAGAAAAGCATTTGCTTTGAAACTATTACACCAAAATACCACTGAAACAATACAGAAACGGAGCCTCCAGAATGTCTGTCCCTTGTTCATCCCTGTTGCCCAGGTAAAAGAAGCCTGAAAGCTTCCTCAAGAGAATCTTCCCCAGACTGGCATCTGACAAAGAGAGCAGCAGTTGGTGTTCTCAGGACTTCTTTGTGAGTCTTCATATAGAGGAGACAGATAGTCAAAATAAATATTATGTAGGAAAGATGTGAAATATGAGGATTCCCAAAAATGCAACATAAACTATCATGTACTATTAGGCAGGAATTGCAAAAAGAAGAAAAGAAAATTTACTTAATCCTAAAGCAGGACTGTGTCACAGGTTCTCATAGGAAAATGCCCATGATTTATGTTTTATACATTCTCTTAAAAATTAGACATTGAAATAAACCAACGTGAACTACAATAGGTAGTGAGATATAGCACTTTCTACATTTTCAATAAATTTTAAAAGAATGCCAAATATTACTACTGAAACTTAGTTCTAATATTTTTTTTCTGTGTTTTTTTTTTTTTTTTTTTCTTCCCAATTAGGCTTTAAACTTCTGAGGCAAACACAAATTGCAGAAAGAGAAAAAAAACAGTGTTGCTGTTATTTTCATGTTGCTTCTGTCCTCCATCCTGTTTTTTGGCTGGGATAGAACTACGTTACTTCTTAGTAGCTAGCATATCATTTTGTCTTGGTTTCAGTAGGGGATTTGTTATTAGAAGAATGTTGATAACATACCAATATTTTAAATTTTTGCTGGAAGTCGAAGGACTTCATGTTTTGCTAGTCTGCAGGTGGAAGGTCTAGGGGGAAAGGAATATGAAAATTTGTAAGCCTAACTAGCGTTTGAATTTGCCAATGGGATATTCCATATCCATGCATCTTGGGGTCTGGCTCTCACTCTTCTGAGATTGTAGTTTTGGTTTCAGGATTGTTGCTCCTCTGGGATCAATATCAGAGAACAGGCTGGACTTGGTCAGTGGATGGTGAGCAATTGCACTGTGTATCACTTATTTGCATATGTTATTATTATTACTTATCATTATTATAATTATTATTATATAGTTCAGTATCATTATAATTTTAAGTTTTATTATCAAATTGTCCTTATCTCAACCTACGAGTCTCCTTACCCTTACCCCTCCAATTCTCTCCCCTATTCCCTGGGGGTGGGAGACAGAGCGAGTGAGCAGCTGTGTTTGGCTGCCAGCCAAGTGAAACAACCACACACCCAGTTTGAGTGAGTGTTTGTCATTTGTTCGGCACTGACAGTTGTTTCCATGGTAATTTGCCCTGATGCACGGAGAAGACGGGAACAGCAGTGCTCCTGCAGGAGTAAGTCTTCTCTGTGCTTCTGTCAGTGCTGTCTCTCTCAGATAATTTAACACAGGCAGTAACAATTACAGTAATGGCACACAATTGTTATGTGTTTGACATTAGTGCTTAAGTGAGATTGTAGTAAACACAGTCCTTGAAAATTATAAGGGGCTGTTTCTGTACAGAACAGCCCACAACCTAAACAAATGAAGCAAAGAGAGAAGAAGGGGTACTGATATCTTAATTTTGCAGGTAGAAAACAAGAAGAGAACTTGTCATTTACTCAAGATAACTTGTGAAGCCTACAGCAGTGGCAGTAACTCAGGTCTCTGAATAGCACTGTACATTTAAGATCTTTCTTCCTCATTTTAAAAACTGTTTCCTAGCTGTCTGCACTAGCTTTCAGATTCAAAAACTTCCAGTGAAGTTCCCATGGACAAAAAAGGCTGTTTTTTCAGCTTTTTCTGTTTGATGTTTCAAAATATTAGGTACTCCCTAGCCCATATTCACACCCTGCTGATATTAACAAATATCAGCATAGACTATATGCAGGGCAGCTAAGTTAAACCAGTGTAAAAGGTATCAGAGATAGTCTTTTGCTACTAGGCCAGGATAGCCCAGCAAGTTCTCTCAGTACCAATACACAGTTTTAATTTTATTTCATTCACCAAGGCTAATAAAAGAACACTCCAAGGCGAGAATTTAAAATGATTAATTACAATACTTTAAAAGATGAAAAAGAATCTGTATGTGTCAGTCATCCTCGTGGGGCAAGGAATAATGAAAATGAAATGCACACAGGAATGAGTTTTCTATTGTCAATGATAAAAGTGATAATCGCTCCAAGTCAAAAGAAAATGACAGATGAAAGAAACCTATAGAACATTGCCTAAGGGAGCTCCTGAGGCCAACGCTCAGTACCACGTATACACATGCTAGACTGATATTTAATGAAGCTCTGGTTGACTCTGTAATGAATGTTGAAGGCTCTCTGGAGCATCAAACAACATTTAACACTGCTAGAAGAAAATGCTTTATTTTTTTTTTTTGTTGGCAGGGGGTGGGGGCATTTTTTAAATACAGTTTTTCAGCTGTTTCAATGAATAAATAAATTTAATATGGAAGAGGGGAAAAACTCCTTTATGATGTGAAGAAAATTTATTTGTATGTTGTATTTTTAACATTTTTATATACATCAAATGGAAGAGGAAATGTAGCAGGGATAGCCTAATGTGATAATGAGCAAAATGAGACTGGTTTTGGAGTCTCTATTATTTATGCTAGCTAGGGACTGGTCTGACCTTTGCCATATATAAGGAGTAGCCAATAGATTTGTAAATCATGTCTGTATGGTCTGTGGTCAAACAGCTGAAGGTGAACAAGAAATTGAAATAGATTCTCACCCATGATTTAATATGGATGTGGTGATTGAACTGTATAAATGTATCTTCTAAAGACCTTTGGGACTGTACAAGACAACCAAGCCAGTAAATAATGGTTCAAGTTATATATTTGTAGTAGTGCTGAAGCCTGTAACACTGACAGGCAGCATTTTCCATCTGTTTTGATCTTAATCAAGTTATCTATGTGCCTTTTGTGGCTCTCCAAAGACATTTTATGGATTTAACGTCGCTACATCAGCTTTTGTCCAATTGATGGCCCAAATTACGCCAGATTTGCTTCTCCCATCCCTCATTTCTTTCCAGGGTACTGATTTCACTGATACTAGGATCAGTTTAGGCAGAATATGGTTTAATACTGCCTCGATCAGCAATTGGTATTATTTGCGTCTGCAAGGCTCAAAATGTGTCAACCCCCTGGCGATGTAATACTAAATTCTTATCTCTGTTTTTTGCTACCTTGCCCAGGCATGCAGTGTGTTAAAGACACAAATAAAAAGGATTCTGGGTAAAAAAAAAAAAAATAAAATAAAATAAAATAAAAAAAAATCTTATTGACCTTAGTCAAGTGTCAGCCCATGTTTATTATCGTGGGAAAAAAATATACGAGTATAAAGGAAGGAAATATTTTGAGAAGGACTTAAAAACACAAGCATTTTTCTACTGTTCAGCTGTTTGAGGTAATATGGAGAGTGGGAAGAAAGTGCTAGGTTGTTAACTTGTTCTTTAGGAAAAACTGCAGAACTCAGTTTTGTTAATAGAGGAGAGTGTTCATAGTAATTTCTGTAGTAATCATTACACCATTGGCCCTTTTAGGTATTTATTTTGTGAATTAGAAGAGTTAGTGAAAATCAACCACAATTTCAGAAAAAAAAAAAAAAAATCTAAGACATGACTGAATAGAATATTTGGAATATTATACAGAAAACATGAACAAGCAAGAAAATAAGTCCTTAACATTTAAAGCCATAAAAAATAATGTGTCTTTTAGGAACACATAATCAAAATTGTAAAACTCTTTTTCAATATTTACTGTTAAAAGAAATAGAAAGTTACACTTTTGATTGTTTACAATTTATAAAAGAATCTAATCTTAAAGGTCAATAATTCAGTCCAAGTTGTTCCAAAGTGGTCAGAAAGAGTAAGTTTCCCAAAATTATTCAAATAGAGTGGAGAATGTCCTGGTATTCACATACATACTGCATAGTATAGTAACATTGATCTACACAGATCACAATTTATTAAAATTGTCACAGCAGAAATGTGATTTATCTGTAGTAGGTACCATGTAGCTACAGGTGTTTGATCTGTAGGAATACTAGCAAAGATGTTAAAGAATGTTAGTGCAAAAATAAAGTATTAAACAGGCAGTTATTTTTTATCATTTCCTATCTAGAAAGGTTTTTATATTTTATGTTTATTGTCAAAGTTTCTAGAAAACAATCTTGGCTCCAAGTATATTCCCATGGGGCAAACTCTAAAGGTTTTTTTTTTGGGTTTTTTTTGTGGTTTTTTTTGTTTGTTTGTTTGGTTGGTTGGTTTTTTTTTTGTTCCTGTTGTTGTAGATAAAGAAAAGCAACAAATAATGAAACTTGTCCTGGAACAGGTATGTTGTGAAACCAGAATGAATGTTCTAGTACATTTGGGAGACCATACCATCATTCTTTATCAGCAAGCCTAAAGATGAAATACTTTTCACAAAAGATCAATTTAATTTTATATGTAAACTTTATTCAAATGAGAAAAACAGTAATTTTGTAACTTTTTTCTAGTTCTAGGTGATTTCTAAGAGAAAACCTATCTACAGCTGGGCTTTTCATAGGCAGACTTGTTTTTTTGTTTTCTCCCTTTCCAAGGTATAGCCATAGTTTTTTTAATGTGACATTCTCAGCTGAACTGCTAAGCAGATCTTCCGTTCTTCACCCATGAGAGCTGTAACTTAATGCATCCTTTGTACAATTAACTTACCGCACATCCATAACATTGTATCAATGGTTCATCAAGGCACTAGCTCCTGTAAAGAAAAAGAATCGACCAAGTGTGGGGGTCATTGTTTAGTTTAAAAGCAGAAAAGAAAACATTTGCATGGCCTCTGTTGTGACCAAAGACTTGATATGGTGAGACAAACAGTGATTCTTGGTTCACAAAACCAGTGGCAGAGAAGAAAGATCATCTTTATACATTCAAATGCTCTTTTGTGACAATGGTCCTGGGTATAGAGAAAGAAGGAAAGGGAAGATCTAGTATATTATCTAGTATAAATTCATTTTTATCTAACGACAATTTTACCTGATTTGGAAGTTCAGTGAAGGAGGTGCAATGGAAGTAGAGGTCAAATTTGAGCCATGGGATTGAGGTGCTAAACAGAAGCATGACAAAATGTCTGATACTCCTAGTGATCATGATGGGTTGTTGGTGAAGAGTGCCAGCAGTCTTCCAGAAATAAGGTTCTGCAGATTCCACTTCTGGAGTTGCTGTAAGTTTTGTCAGTCCTGTGACCACCATATTAACTAAGGGGACCAACTAGAAGTACATGCCCCAAATCAACTTACTGAACTGCTACTGTATTTTAATGTTGTTGAAGTGTTAGACAAAGGATAGAATTAACCTACCATTTTCCACACCTAGACGTGGGTAGAAGAGTGTCAGTAAGCATAGCTACTTGGAGTTTCAGAGTCAATCTGTAAAAGCATAAATCATGGTAGCTATATTTTGTGTGTCTTTAGAATTACTTTTTCCTCCCTTTACTTGTAGTTTTGTAGTTTACTTGTAGTAACTTGTAGTTACTATTCTCACTAAGTGTAGCAGCTTTTATACAGGTCAGGGACAGTCATATCAGCAGACAGTCCTGATAAAATATTATTGAATCTCCTGCCAAACCTATTAAGTCTTCTCTAAGTGGATGCTAGCTCTTGAGAGGTTGAAATTCGGGTTTTCACTTACTTCAGCTAACAGTTTGCCTACTGCCCACACAAAACACACAAAAAAGAAAATAATCCATATTAATCTACGAGATTTTTTTTGGTATGACTTAGGCAGAAACTATATTTAACACTCTTCTAAAAGAGGCATAATTCCCTTCAGTGACTAATGCATAATAACACAACCACATTGCTGGGGCTCAAAATTCCTTACACAGAGGTCATCTTAAGTGCTCTATGCCATCCTAAAAACTCATTAGCATTTTGAGGCATTGAACCAGTTTGAAAAATGATGTAGAGCGTGTAGAAAAAATTCAGAGTATTTGCCATAAAATGGATGGCTATGGCTGGGATTGCAGCAAATTTAACCCTTCGGTATAATCACCAGACATTAGATTTCCAGTTACAAATATAATACATAAACAGTGTGGGATCCCTTCACCCCCAATGTAAGGCCTGACAGTTTACCAAAGAATAGTCTTTCCCATAGCATCAGTTAAGAACCACATCATTCTGTAAACATGAATTAATGTAATTGTGGGTAAATTGGGGCAGAGCAACAAATGTCCAAGAACAGTCTTCAGGTGTTGAAGAAGGACATTTCCCTTTTACCCTTGTTGAGCTAACAAAGCCCCTTTCCCTTCCATCAGGCTTGCTTCCGTCTTCATGTGGAAGCCTAAGATCTGCTTCAGAGAGAATATGGGATAACCAAATTAAACAGTGCCAAGCCTTCCTTTACGTTACTATGTTATTACATATTTTTATAAAACTGCGGTGGTTTCACCCTCAGGTAAGACCATGAGGTCCTGCATTCACTCCTCTCACCCACTGAGATGGGAAAGGAATCACAACAAAGGGGGCATGGATTAGAATGGGGACAGGGATGGCTCACTCGCCAATTATGGTCACGGGCAAAAAAGACTCAACTTGGGGCAGAAAAATCAATTTAATTCATTACCAATCATCCAAATAACACAGTGAGAC
This sequence comes from Antrostomus carolinensis, assembly GCF_000700745.2. NCBI lineage: Eukaryota > Metazoa > Chordata > Aves > Caprimulgiformes > Caprimulgidae > Antrostomus > Antrostomus carolinensis. The sequence goes on along the minus strand of NW_010334830.1, from coordinate 4,169 downwards.
ATAACAACCACATCTTTAAGACACCTTCCCCCACCCCTCCTTTCTTCCAGGGCTGAAATTACTTTGCTCCTGATTTCTCTACCTTCTCTCCCCCAGTGCAACAAGGGCCAGGGAATGGGGGTTCAGTCCATTCACCTCCAGGGATGGTGACTCCACCATTTCCCTAGGCAGACAGTTCCGATGCTTGAGAACCTTTTCAGTGAAGATTTTTTTCCTAATATCCAACCTAAACCTCGCCTGGCGCAACTTAAGGCCGTTCCCTCTTGTCCTATCACTTGTTATTTGGGAGAAGAGACCAACATGCACCTCACTACACCCTCCTTTCAGTTAGCTGCAGAGATCAATAAGGTCTCCCCTCAGCCTCCTTTTCTCCAGACTAAACAATCCCAGTCCCATCAGCCACTCCTCATAAGACTTGTTCTCCAGG
>NW_010334830.1:0-3619 GCF_000700745.2 Antrostomus carolinensis | reverse complement strand
TACTGGCCACACTGTTCCTGATACAAACCAGGATGCTGTTGGCCTTCTTGGCCACCTGGGCACACTGCTGGCTCATGTTCAACTGGCTGTCAATCAACACCCCCAGGTCCTTTTCTGCCTGGCAGCTTTCCAGCCACTCCTCCCCAAGCCTGTAGTGTTGCATGCAGTTGTTGTGACCCAAGTGCAGGACCTGGCACTTGGCCTTGTTAATCCTCATACAATTGGCCTCAACCCAGCCAGCCAGCCTGTCCAGATCCCTCTGCAGATCCTTCCTACCCTCAAGCAGATCAACCCTCTCTCCCAGCTTGGTGTCATCTGCAAACCTACTGGGGGTGCACTCAATCCCCTCATCCAGATCATTGATAAAGATATTAAACAGAGCTGGCCCCAAAACTGAGCCCCAGCGAACACCACTTGTGACCGGCTGCCAAGTGGATTTAGCTCCGTTCACCACAACTCTTGGGGCTTACTCAATGGCCTCTCCTCCAGGCTCTTTCCACCTTCTTCTTTTCAAGACAGACCTTCCCCTCACAAATATGGATTTGCAGAGTCATTTCTCTAGTGCTAATTAGCTCAACCTGGATTGAGGTGGGTCTGCCTTGGAGCCAGGGCAGCTTCACAAAGTTTCTCACAGGGTAGCCCCTTCCCCCACTACCAAAACCGGCTCACCGCCACACAAAAACAACACAGCACCATGACCAAAGAAGCATGTATGGCTTCCTTGAACATTTTAGCTATCATGAGGGAAATTCACTATGTTTCTGAACAAGCACATAGTTTGCATAAACTAAACACATGTGTATCAATCTGGGGTGGAAACTGAATTTAAAAACAAGAGGTCAGAAAAAAACTAGCAAACTGTTGCCTCTATTTTGACACAGAGATCCCGGGAGCAGGTAGCCTGTGATACATGACGTGTTCAAAGGCATTTAATGTCTTTTTGTTTAGCCAAAACAGCCTCCTCATGCCTGGAAGTGCTCTGTATTAATAACCTTAATCCTCACACTGCTTCTGCAGATGAAGCTGTGAATGGAGTTTCCTTGGAGTAGCGGAGGTGGGCAGCTTCCCTTTTGCAGGCCTGTGCTCTAGCAGGAACCACCCCACAAAGGCACCTGTTATAGTTTGCAAAACACCTTCTCCCTCTAGAGAAGTGATGCTACTTCAAGTACAACTCCTCCTGCCTGCCAACCGACCAACTGTGCTGGTGCAATGCCAACACCTGGAGCAGAATCAGTGAAAAGCTTTGTGTGACTGTGCTGGGCAAATTCATGCTTGTGGGTAAGTTTATTATATTAATTTCTTTTGGCATGCAAACATTTCTTCAGTTTATTGTTTTTTCCTCTTTTTCTGGTATTCTTCTAGTGCTGTATAACTTCTGCTGAAGGCAGTGACTAAACTCAGAAGTGAAAAAACATACTTCCCAAGAGAAGATTATATGCAAAACCAATATATTCAGAGTACTACTGGGAGGGGTTACAGCATATCATAATGTGTAATTTATCAACTAGGATGAAGCAGTTCAGTCTGCTCCAAATTTTTCATCTGATATGTATTGTACTCTGAAGCCTTCATTTCATTTTAAAGAACAGAGTTCATTTTAAAAAATAAAATAGATGTCCAAAGTGCAGACACTTCAGACAGATCCTCTGTTAAAGCAAGGTCAAATAATAAGCTTAAGGAAAGTGGATTTCTGCATGTATGTGTGAATTATGAAACAAGAAAAACATTGCAACATTGGCAAACCAATATGAGATTTCAAATTATAATGGTACTCAGAAAACAATACTGTTATGTGTTTCAGTGATTGCCTCACAGTGAGTTTCTGCATAAATTTGCTTATTTCGTAAATAAATATTAGGTTTTTTGTCCTCTCTAACAGCTTTTTATTCAGACTGGAGTCATGCTTTTTACAGCAGCAGCACTAAGATTTTTGAAGAGGATATTAAGTGATCTTCAGTCACACCTGGTCACCCTCTGCCAACAGATAAAGCCCTTACTGCTAGGGAAAACCCGCTGTCAACAGCCATCTTCTTCAAGGTGGAGCTGATGGACCTGGGAAACTATATTTTGATTGAGAAGAAGTTGCAGAATGAAGTTGCTGGGTGCAGCGAAGCTAATGAGGTGGCCCTGAGAGTGCCGAGGTGTGTCAGCAGCCTCAGGGTTCATGAGCTGAACTCCAACCTCATTTTACAGACCAGGAGGAACCTCAGTTGTCTGTAGGCTGCAGAAAGCCCTGCTCTCTGAGAGGACAATGAAGGCAGGCTAAAGAACTTGTTTTCTAATGTTTTTAATTTGATGCATATTTAGAGAGATGAATCACTCATATTTTAAATCAAAATAAAACATTTATTTGATGTTGCTTTTTAATTGTATTTGAATTGCAAAATGCCCCATGATATGCTTTGTTAAGAACACAGCACATTAGTATTTATATTGTTCTTAGCAACAATAATGATCAAAGCTTGTTTCTCAAAATAGTGATGCATACTACATTATTCAAACACAGATATAAAATTGCATGTGTAGATACATGCTCAGACTGCAGTGCATGATATTACTTGCCCTGACATTTCCAGAAAGACACAAGTAAAATATGAATGATGCATTGGGAAAGAGCAGAATACAAATGCACTCACAAAAGTTTATGTTTCAGAGAAAATTGAAATAAAGTAATTTACAATTGTCCTCATCACCTTCACAAGCTGGGAAAAGATCATACTCACAAATATATACATATATAAATTACAAAATATATATGAGTCCTTCTAGTGTTATGTAGAGACAGAAAAGCCTCCATGTGAGCAAACTGGTGCATTTGAACAGAGAAGATGCTCATTTTCAGGTCTCCTAAGGGAGCAAGTTTTAGATAATTATATAACAAAAAGACCTTTTAAGATCTATGAAAAAATCCTCCAAAATGTCAAATGCATAGAAGTCCTGCTTCACCTGTAACGATAAAAGCAGCACATTCTGTAACCTTTCTAGAAACAGATTTACTAAATACAGAATCACAGAATGTTAGGGGTTGGAAGGGAGCTCAAAAGATCATCTAGTCCAACCACCCTGCCAGTGCAGGATCACCTATAATAGGTCACACAGGAATGTGTCCAGGCAGGTTTTGAATGTCTCCAGAGAAGGGGACTCCACAATCTCTCTGGGCAGCCTTTTCCAGTGTCTTGTCACTCTCAGAGCCTGGCTCCATCCTCCTGACATTTGCCCTTTACATATTTATAAACATTAATTAGGTCACCCCCCAGTCTCCTCTTCTCCAAGCTAAAGAGACCCAGCTCCCTCAGCCTTTCCTCATAAGGGAGATGTTCCACTCCCTTCATCATCTTGGTGGCTCTGTGCTGGACTTTCTCAAGCAATTCCCTGTCCTTCTTGAACTGAGGGGCCCAGAACTGGACACAATAATCCAGATGCGGCCTCACCAGGGCAGAGTATTAGTGGAGGAGTACCTATCTTACCTACTAACCACACCCCTTCTAATACACCCCAGGATGCCATTGGCCTTCCTGGCCACAAGGGCACAGTGCTGGCTCATGGTCATCCTGCTGTCCACCAGGACCCCTAGGTCCATTACCCATACACTGCTCTCCAACAGATAATTTCCCAACCT
>NW_010334829.1:23292-29605 GCF_000700745.2 Antrostomus carolinensis | reverse complement strand
ATTAAAAATAAAATAAAAATAAATAAATAAAGATGATTGGTGGAGTAACACTATAAGAACTGAGAGTGGGATTTAGGGAACATGCTCTAACCCCAGCGCTGCCACCACCCCGCTGTGAAATCCTAAGGAAGTCGTTCCACATGCCGATGTGGTTTCTGTGCTCAGCACCCTGTGCTGATACAATCTGTTTTGAATGCAAGCTCTCTTTGGCAGGAACTGTCTTCTGATGGTGGTGAACAGCACCTAACACAGACAGGACTGATCCCAGCTCAGCCTCTGAGCACCACTGTAACAAAAACAACACAAGTTTTGTAAATTTGGATAGAAAATTTGTAAATTACTGTGAATCATAAGGGGGAAAGGAGAAGGAACAATCCAAGTCCTGAGTGTAGTAACAATAATAAACCCAGACAAATAGATGTCATCTTGCTGATGACTTGTGTGTCCATACAAATTCCATTTTGTAAGAACCCTCTAACTTCTGACATCATTTCAAAAGTATTCTTGTGTTTCTTTCCCCCCTCCCTGATCCTACAGCAGAGGCCTGTTACTCTCTCAGTAGCTTTGCACCCTTGGCAGCCTGTAAATCCTGCTAAGGATAAAAAATAGGGGTATCAGTACAAGGCACATATTCCCCCCTGTGCATTTAAGCCCTTCTTAAACCTCCAAAAGGAAACGGCTTTCAGCTCACTACAGCGCACGACTGCAACACAGGATATTTTTCCAGCTCACTGATATTTCATAAATACCATTTGTTGTCATGTGGTTAAATTAAAAACTCAGGATATCAAACATCAAACAGTATGTTAATGTCAAGTATGCTTGAATAAATACTAAAGAGTTCAACTGACTGAAATATGTGGACTACTAGCTAATTAAGAAAGAAGCAGGTGTGAAAAAAACCTAATTTAAGCAATTTTTTTTTATAATTAATAATGTTTACTTGTACTTCCCGTTATAATAAGGCTCCAGTTTAACCTCCAGAGAATTCATAGCTGTAATCCAGCATTTTAAAAATAATAATTGAACACGGCATTTTTAAAAGGAGATCAGTTTTCAAACCTGGATAATCTGCCTGGCATATATTCAGAAAGGATTTTTATTTTAAATAATGATGAAGCTTTGTATCAATTGGATCAGTTACCAAATTATTCCAGCAAATTTAAAAACCAACCCAGTCCTGTGTCCGTTCTGCTAATACCTGGAGGGATTACAGGAGTAACAAGGAGAAAAACGTTTGGTGTGATTGCTGCAAAAGCCATCCACTTAACAAAACAAACAAAGGCAGGCAGGTAATTTGGAGGCTGAGTTTGCTGGTGGGTCTGAAACTTCTCAGAGGAACATTGTCTCTATGACATTATAGTCTAGTTTTACATAGGCAAAAAAATTAAAAAACAACATTAAGATTTTTATTTGAACTGTTTTGGCAGCATATACACAGCCAATCAACTAATCCAAGACCGTATTTAATGTAGAATTTCTTTCCAAGAAGGCAAATGGAAGTAAAAAGGAGGAGAAAATGACTACAGATGTAAAAACAGACCTGGAATATTTCATTGACATGACATATCTACTGCATTTAATTAAAAGAAGAATGTATGGGAACAATGCATCCTACTCAATCCGGGTCGGGGGAACAAAATAGGACTGGATTAGATAGGACAACTCTAATCCCCAGAGAGATTCCCATATTTAATGGGAGCGCCACATGTTTGATATGTAGGGAAGCAAGTGGGTGTTCCTGGATTTGATCCACTATTCATCATAATACCACAGCCTTGTTCATTCCCAGTGAGGAGGCTTAAAACCATGAAACCATATGTAGAATATTAAAAATCATTTAAAGTTAAAACGAACATTATGAAACCAGGCACTCCGGCTGAGGCCGCAGCCCGGCAGCTCTCCCAGCGCTCGCTGTTCCTGGTGATACTGGTCGAGGGAGTGACCGAAATCACCCGAGCACACAGCCCCTCGCACCTTCAGCCCCAATGTTTCAGTGCAGATGATGGTTCCTTACTAACACTGCAGCGAGCTCGTTATCAATAATTGATGTGATTTTAATACCTACAGCATCAATCCTTTAATTTATAATTCAAGATCAGAAACTCCAGCTCTATTTTTCCACTCCTACTATTTGGTGTTTAAACTTTTTTTCTTTTATTTCTTCTTTTTTTTTCTGACATTAAATTGTTTCTCAGACACAGTCAATAACTTGACTATATTCTCATTGCCATTGAATTAATCATAGCTCTGCCTTAACCACATGGAATTTAATTTCCCCTAAGAGAAATGTTTACTTTGGTTTACTTTGTTGGAACTCAACGTACTTATACAGTCTATAAAGATTTACTGTAACGTATTTTGTTAAGCAACATTAAAGCCTGTGCTGACAGATCTTGTCTTACATGACTTCGCTTACATTCAGATCCTTAATGCTTTTGCTAGACACCACTGCACCAACACGGTATCAGCACCAGCCTAGACAGGCACGGTTCAAAAGTACATGAAATGGAAGAATCTTGGTCCTGTATTCACCTCAAATTTATTCGTAGCCAACTGCTCCTTCCTCTGCATTAATTGATATTACAGTCATTATAGCCAATGGGATGGATGAACAGAAGACAAGAACTTTGCTATTTAATTCTTTGTTATGACTTAGAGGGGATCTGATTAACGTTTATCAATATCTAAATGGAGAGTGGCTAGAGGACGGGGCCAGACTCTTCTCATCGGCACCCAACAACAGGGCAAGAGGCAACAGGGATAGACTACAGCACAGGAAGTTCCACCTGAACACGAGGAAGAACTTCTTTAGTGTGAGGGTGACTGAGCCCTGGGACAGGTTGCCCAGAGAGGCTGTGGGATCTCCTTCCCTGGAGATATTAAAAAACGATCTGGACAAAATCCTGGTTCATGTGCTCTAGGAGTCCCTGCTTGAGCAGGGGGGTTGGACTAGATGTGACCTTCAGAGGTCCCTTCCAACCTCAACCATGTTGTGATTCTGTGACAGGGCTTTGAAGATCTGAGGACTGCAGCCTAACGGTGTGGTGAGTCAGTTCATTCCTCCAGGCATCTCTTCCCCTGTTCTCTCCTTTTAGCCATTTGGCCCGTTGGTACTAAAGCCCCTGGCTGTGCAGCTCCTGCCCTCAGGAGGAGTCTGACCACGGAGCTGACAGCGCTGCCACGAGCACCAAACAGCACCAGCGCTGGTGGATGGAAGAGCCAGCATCATGGCTGCTATCACCCAAGCACAGCCTCACCCAGAGCACACATCCCTGCCCTCCAGCTCAAGTTCAGCACTCGGAGATCGTGCATTACAAGTGCCACCAAGTCCATGGGAATCGTGACAGGTCAGTGCCAGTGAAAACTGAACTGGAGAGCTCAGGAGCAGAAAATGGCCATAAATATCCAAGCAGAGCTCCACATGGACATTAGGCAATCCCATTATACAGACTGCATTCAAACATGATGCTTCTGAACACCGAGCAACAAGAACTAAAATATTTACTGGAGCAGGGAGCAAAGGTGGTTGGGGAATTCTAATGGTGCCAGCAGGCTTTGTCAAGAGCTTCAGCATACTGTCTGGTGGTAACTGGGACCTGCTACTTCTGATCTTGCCTCTCTCAACTGATGGACTGTCTCTACACTAAATATTTAGTTTATATTCTCACTGTGAGATGGACTTTTCTGACAGGATCAAAAAAGGACATCAGCAGTAGAAGAAAGAGGAAAAGGAAACCAAACCAAAAAACCCCATGAAGCAGTAAAAAAAAGAGTCATGATTGTGTTAAGTTCTGGTGAAATCAGCCCCATCATCAACTGCGGCTGTGAATTCAGTTCACATGCATGAATGTGTGCGTACGCACATTATGGGGGTGGGAGTTGGCAGCTGGGTGGAGAAGAAAGGAAAAAGTGATTTTTAAATATATTTATTAAATCACTGCTGAGAACAGAGGGGAAAAGAGGAGCCTGGGAATGTGCAGCTGAGGCTCAGCTGGTGAGAAGACAAAGAGAGCCCACAGTGTGTGCACTATAGGAAAGTCATTTAAAAAAGAAAAAGAAATCCCCCCAAATTTTCACACCCCCCCCCAAGAAATGGCAAGGTTTGCCTTGAAGAGGCAGTGCAGGAATCAGCGACACAAGTTAACGTTAGGACACTGTCTTGCAAATATTTTACACGAAGCCAGAATCTGGTATGTCCCCACCAGTTTTAAATGGAACTACTCATGTTAATAAAGCTCTCACAGTAATTAAATGTTCATTGCAGGCCATGCTAGTGCAACCACTTGCTACAGATAAGGGGACTTCATCAAAGTCACTGCTCCCTGGGCACTGGCAGGGAAGATTGCCAACCCCTCGCTGAAGGGCCGGTGCCTGGGGTGATGGAACCATGGCTCCTGGATGGTCCCCAATGAGTTTCTCCTCACCTGCAGGTCCTCTGGGAAACCCAGTGGTTCTAATCCTTTTCCTGACACAACCTTTTTCCTTCCTGGTGTCAACCAAGACCCTGGGGAGTGAAACCAAAACTTCATTCCTTGTCCCACCTGGCTACCTACACAAAGAAAGAATGGGAAGAGCAGTCCAACGCTGCACTGCGAGCCGGGCCAGGGAGGGGATGGTCCCGCTCTGCTCTGCACTGGGGCGGCCTCACCTCCAGCACTGGGGGCAGTTTGGGCACCACAGGAGAAAAAGGATCTAAAGCTGCTGGAGAGTGTCCAGAGGAGGGACACAACATTGGGGAAGGGTTTAGAGGGGAAGGGTATGAGGAGAGGCTGAAGTCTCTTGGTTTGTTCAGCCTGGAGAAGAGGAGACTGAGAGGAGATCTCATGGGGGTCTAGAACTTCCTCCCAAGGGGAAGAGGAGGGGCAGGCGCTGATCTCTTCTCTCTGGTGACCAATGCCAGGAGCAGAGGGAATGGCAGGAAGATGTGGCAGGGGAGGGTGAGGTTGGCCATGAGGAAAAGGTTCTTGAGGCAGAGGGTGGTGGAGCACTGGAACAGGCTCCCCAGGGAGGTGCTGATGGCACCAAACCTGACAAGATTCCATCAGCATTTGGCCAAGGCCCTCAGGGACATGGTGTGAATGTTGGGATTGTCCTGGGCAGGGACAGGAGTTGGACTCCATGATCCTTGTAGGTCCTTCCAACTCACAACATCCTGTGATTCTATAACAGCAGTTCTCTCCTCGAGCCCTCAAAGAGCATTTCAGTGGAAAAAGCAAGTTTTCCTGATGGTCACCTGGTTGCTGAGGATCAGCAGCGATGCAATACCTCAGCACCGCACCAGGTGGCTTCAAGAACCTGCTCCAAGTACTCACTAGACCAGACAGACCCAGCGCTGGTTTGTGCCTTCTCCCAGTTTTAGCTTCTAAGAGGATGTAAATGCTCACAGGACGTGTACAGTAAAGAGAAGCAGCGTGTTCAACCCTCTGCCTCTTCAGCTGCTTTGTACATAAAGTTGAACAGGAACAGGAATCCTACAGAAACCCCTGTGCAACCACAACTGCAGTTTCATGGACAAGGATTAATTTTAAGGGCAGTATTTCAACATTCAAACTTTCTCATTTGATTTCATTCTTTCATCATCACACTGATTTTACTACAGGTGTAATGTAAACATGACATACAATCATGCCTGGCATACAATTTACTTATTATTTAATGCTTATTACATTGCAACATGCCAGGGAAATTCAGCTCGTAAGACTGGGCTGTGAAAGGAATAACTTCTGGAGAACCAGAGCTGATGAAAAAAACCCCTACTTACTTAAATAAAAAACTACTTGCTTAAATAAAGAATACCCCTGATGAAACTTTAAGGGCAATTTCTCACCCAAATTTTTTCCATGTTTGGGTAAGAGTGAGAAAGACAGTATTTTGTTCCTTTTCTATTCCTTTTCCTCTCTTCATCCCTAACCTCAATTTTCTAAATAAAAATTCTGGAATAGGAAAAATAAGAAGTAAAAATAATTGTTTAAAGACTATTTTTAAAAAGCTGTGAATAACCAAATTATAAACACTTAATTTTTAAAAATTCTAAACTTTTTTTTAATGAAAAAAAATCTATGCAGAATTTTACACTATTTGAGAATTTTCCCCTCATGAAAGTTACCTAAATTCCATTTTTCTTTCCACCATGCATACATTTGATTCCAAACATACAAGCCCAAAACTCACAAGCCTGGATGATAAACACACATTGCAATATGACTCTCCTCTCCCCCCATCTGCCCCAGCCTTTGGGGATCAGGAGCCTCTCAAAGCACCACAGAAGCAGGTGTAGACTTACTTTAAGTAACAGAAAATCAGTTTAATT
>NW_010334829.1:22396-23247 GCF_000700745.2 Antrostomus carolinensis | reverse complement strand
CTAATAAAGTAGCCCACCACAAACAGAACTGCTCGTGTTTCTACCACACCTCTGGCAGAAAGGACACGGTGCTCAGACAGGGAGAGCTTCTGAAACACTTCTGTTCTTGGTAAAGGTTGTAGGGGGAATTATTTTGGCCCATCTGATTTTATGGCTTGAAAAATCCCAAGACCCCTCATCACAGGCCAGGATCCCAACGTGCCGTGCATCCTGCAAACTCAGGAGAAAACACAGTCCCTACCGGCACAACCCTTCCAACCAGAATTGAGCATTATTAGTGCTGCAGTGGAAAGAATACCATTAATTCTTAAATAAACAAATAAAATTTAAAATCATTTGTCCTTTTAACTGCAGCCATCCTTGAACTTCTCCATCATAAGCAGAGAAGTGCTATTGCTCTTATCCATACTTGGGAAATCGAGGTGCAAGAAGGCAAAGGCTTGGCTTTTCTAACCCAGCTTATTCAGTTGGTTTTAAAAAAACTTTCTAGACTCCACATGCATTATTAGAGATGACAGATATCCACAGTCACCAAAACAGCATTTGTCAAAGTGAACTGAATGCAGAACTGTCTCCTTATCTCATGTTGTCCTCATGACCAGTCTTCCCTTTCTTCAGAGAGCAGCTAGCAGTGGCAGCACACGTATGAGACATTCTGTTTCACCAACAGATACTGGCCATCACCAGCAAGAGCAAGTGCTACTGGTATAAAAGCCACTCCGTGCCCACAACTGGAAGAGGGGAGGTTTAGATGAGACATGAGGAAGAAATTCTTTGGTGTGAGGATGATGAGACAGTGTCCCAGGTTGCCCAGAGAAGCTGTGGCTGGTCCTTCCTGGAAGTGTTCAAGG
>NW_010334829.1:0-22383 GCF_000700745.2 Antrostomus carolinensis | reverse complement strand
TAGTGGAAGGTGTCCCTGCTGATGGCAGGGGGGTTGGGACTGGATGAGCTTTAAGGTCCCTTCCAACCCAAACCATTCTATGATTCTATGAACTGATTCAACTCAGGGTTTCTGAGGGCCAACCATTTCTACAGCGTTAACGACATTCGCTGAACGCCCATAGGAAGCTCTCCTCAAATACTTCAGCTAAACTGACTTATAATGATGATCTATAAATGTTTGGAAGCAGTGACTTATCAGTTATGTCCACTTGGCGAGTTCATAAGGCAGGAAAAGAGGGGAAAAAAAACCCCAAACCGACTCGTATACACACAATGAATGGGTTCCCAATGGAAACATCCAGGGGCAAGATACAAGCAACACACTAGTGGTTCTAGATATTGATTTATGAACCCTGAATGATATTGTAGGAAAGTCCAGAAGGAGTAGTTTACAAGAAAAATTATTGCAGGCAAATGGTAGTTGGCATTTTAAATCACTCACTAAAATTGATATGTTAATGTATGTCACACTTGCTGAAGGTTCATGAACCAAAAAAAACCCCTCATCTTCTCTTTGTTACCACCTCTAAGCCAACAGCTACACACACGTCAGGCTGGTGAAGTCTGCTGTAATATTTACAGTTTTCTGAGTCACTGACTTTAATTATACAGCTGGATTTTAGAATTGTATTTGTAAAATCATCAACAGAGACAAGCCATTTGCCTTCCCCAACCTCCCCTTTTTCTCTGGGGGCAGTAGTGGTAAAAATTCAACATTTTTCAACTTCTCTTTGTTTCAAGAAACTGAAAAATAACTTTGGTCTTCAATATTGTTTGAGCCAAGTCTTTTTTTTTTTCAATTTTTCATAACATTTCTGCCTCAACGAAACCTGGAAAAAAGTTAAATAAAGAAAAATGTTTTTGAACAAGGTTAAGTGTCTGGCTTAAGCTGACAAAATCCAGGAAATTGAAAGTTAAGGTTGATACTAACAAATTCTGGCTCTTATGAAAAATAAAAGGCAAAGACAAAATGGGCTGAGCTATAAATAATGCCTGCCAGAACTTTTTGTCTTGAGGATCAAGTCCACTTGTACCCAGATGGAAGTGCAGGTACACGTGCACATAACCCTGCTTGTATTATTTAAATGTTGGTTTGGGTCCTTAATTCTCACCAGCTTCATAAAACACATGATTTACACCAGGGACCAATGCTGTATCTAGGGTGAGCACATTAACGAAGCAGTTCTGGGAAGGGTTCATTACTTACCTAGAAGACCAGAAAACCACCAGTGGAGATGTTTGGTCTCTCAGGTAAATAAGGATTTAGTTTGCAGGAACAAAGAATTCAAATACCTTTTTTTAAGACTCTTTTGATAAAATAGTGAATATATACAATGTTATTTTTATAATGGAGCACAATAAACCCAATTTTTCTTTATGTTAAGACCTCGTTACATTATTTTGACAATACTGAAGTGGTCAAAAAACCAGAAGCAGTTGTGATTTAAACTTTCAAAATGGTATAAAGTGACCAGGGTAAAGACAGAAGCCCTTTGCCTTTCCTCTGTACCTTGAAAAAGGTGTTAATCCTTTGGCATCCTTCTAGTATTTTTATTTTCAAGTAGCAAACTTTACATAGTAAGACTTGTTCCTGTTTCAAAAGTAAAAGAACAGGACCTTGTGTATACAGTACATCTATTTTTTAAAAATTTACTAGTTCTGTCTGTTGGTGTCTTCAGTTAATTAAGATTTTTTGCCATGTCTAAATGATTACACCTCATTAAGGTTAGCATGTTAAAAAAAAACAAACCCAAAACTCATCATCCATGTCAAAATAATTCAAATTATAAAACTACTGTACCTCCTCTGTAAGATGCTCTGAGATCCACTAATGAAAGAGATTAACAAATACAGTACAGTGACTAACTAGGCTGCTCTCTCAGCCTCTACACAACAGCAAATCATTTAGACTCCTTAAAAATCCTGCCTCACTTCCTCCTAAAATTGTTGGTTTGTTGGGTTTTTTTGTTTGCTTTGGGGTTTTTTTTATTTGGTTGGTTTTGTTTTTATTTTTTCCTTCAAGATACAGAAACCAGAGGATATGCAGGTAGGTCAGCCTGTGATGAACTGTTATTCTCAAGTCCTAAATCCATACACAGCATTACACATCCCATTTGAAAACAGGACAGATACACATGCAGTGGCACTAAGGGAAAGGGCAGGTGTGTTGAGAGGGGAAAATGGCTATTAGGGGAAAAATAAATAAATAAAAAAATAAACACCCCAAACATGCCCCAAAAACCCCCCAAACCACACCAAACCCCAAAGAAGCACACTGTATAAACTTTAAATGAAATACAGCCTTCTGTCCCCAAAAGAGGAGGAAAAAAATTAATTAAATAAAAAATAAAAAATCATCTTGGCTCACTAACTGAAATCTTAAACTGTTGACTAAACTTTCTGCAAGTTGAATGTTCACCATACACATTTCTGGATATTGGCAAAATAAAAAAAGTAATCTGGAAATGCTTATAAATCCTAAATTGCAACATCAGTCACACAGAGCCAGTGTGCAATCAGATTTGTTATGACACAGTCTCAGGCTGGGCTCTACTACGCTGAACAATACTTGGGAATTCAGAGAAGCAAGTGTATGATCCATAACCTTCTATGTGTCCAAATGAAAAAAAAACTGTTGCCAAGGAAACACCCAAATATCAAAATTGAAATATAGCTTGGCCCTTAATGAGTCCAAAAGGAGCTGTAGGAAGTTTACTCAAGTTCAGCAGAGATTTTGGCTAAACATGGGGAAGATGTTATTAAAAGAGATCCCAGCTCCATGGTGGAGGCAAAAGAAGCAGCAGAATGTGATTTTGCAATGGAACTGTGTTTAAAATCCTCTATTACATTTTTTTCCTCTCTTGGGACAACTGTGAACACCCTAAATGCAATAAAAATGTGAACATTACAGAAGGGATTAAAAAGAAAAAAAAAAAGGAAAATGTATTTGGGGACAAAAGAAAACAAAAAGAAGGAAAACTTGTAATGTTAGCACCAGGATGCAACCTTAAAAAAAAGGTAGAGTTTTCCAAGAACTGCATTTTTCTGACATCTTGCGCGTACTGAGGTCCATGGAGACTTCACATTTTCCACACTCAGCACTTTGAGGGTCAGAGAGGTCAAGGTACCAGTATTCCCAGTGGATCGCTGATAGTTCATCCAGAACAATCAAGCTACTGGCTGTGCCTCCCTCCTCATTACCAAACTGACACTGGGGGAGAGAAATAGCCACTGCCACCAGGAACAAGAAATCCAGAGGCAAGAGATTAATTTGAGATCGTCTGTTTCTTTTTAGATTGTAGTTGTTTAATTCTTTTAAGTCGTGACCCACATCTATCCAAAAAAAAACCCCACAAATACAAGTTTCTACCCATCTCCAGCTGGAAGTCACTCCATCCCAAACTGGCACCTCTGGAAGCCCAGTATGGGAAGGATTTCTGAATTTCCTATAACCTCCTATCATGTAAAATTAGAAACTCTGGTTAACGACTCTGGGACAGGAACTGCCTTTTTTCTGGACCATTCAGAAAGCACCCAGAACAAAGAAGCTAATATTCTGAAAGTTCAGCCATAGCTAAATTAGTTTATGATTCTCTGAAAAATATACACCACCAAAACCAACATTATTATTATTATTATGTGTTGAGTCTCTTATTTCCAGCTAAAATCTAAAAGTGTTTGCTTGATAAATTAGGCAGGAAAATTCTTTGCTCCAAAAACAAATAATGATTTAAGCAAACAGGTAGAAGTGGACTCTTCCCTCCTTTTTTCACAAGAAATTGTTTGCACACCTTCACTAAGAATCCATATGAGAATTACTGTCTCCATTCTCTAACACATTTATTTGTGTGTTCATTTAATATGTTCCCTAATTAAAGAATACATTTTAAATATTCAATCCAATCTCTCTCTGAAAGAACTTTAAACATTTGACACAAAATAACTGAGAAAAGGCACCCAATGCACCGGCATGTTTTTATATTTACCTAAACAGTAATTTTCAGAATATGTTGTTAGTTTTATTCCAAAATAATTTCCAAAACAATTAAAAAAAAACCCCAAACATTTGCTAACTACCTTACATCAATGTTATTTTTCAAAATAAAAAAATTAGTCACCCTGCAAAAAAAAAAGTATATTTTAAACATACCAGCAAGCCATGGATTTGTATTTAAATAATAATGGTTTCTCATAAATGTTTTTCAGAGTTTGCATAGCTACCAATGAAAAGTAAAAATTTAAATCCAAAAAATGAATTAATGCTTCTGGCTCAAATAGTTACAAGATTCTTAAATAATATTTAAACTAATACCCAATTAAAAAATAGACAACCATGCACACATATATCAATAATATGAGTCAGTTCTGACTCGTCCTGATTGTAATGAATAAACTCCTCAGAAGATAAATCACATTGCATCATGTGTTTCATAAAAATAAATTATTTTTTTTAAAAAAAGGATGTGGTTAAAACTGTTAAATCATTATTGAATTTAGTTCTTAAAAACCACATGCAGTTTTTTCCATGTTATTTCCCCACTTCAGAATCAAAATCAGTATAATTTGGCCAATCTGGCAATGTCCCATCACAGACTGCTATTAAACACTAGGCAAGTGCTAAGCTTTCTGACTTCCAGAAAGGTTTGCAGGCCCCGGTAGATGCCGACTGGCCACGGGACATCTTTAGAAGCACTCATAATATTCTGGGCAAGAGACTTAGGAAAATGACATAAAGTGGGAGTTAGCTGCAAAAATATCCAGTCGACTTCAGCTGAACACGGCTGTTATTTGGGTCTGATTCCCCACATTTTCTTGCATTTATTTGTTATTCTTATATAGTTTCCAGTGCTTGAAATTTACAGGCTTTGTATATTTAAAAAAAGAAAGAGAGAGGGAGAAGTTTACAGGGGAAAAAAAGAAATTCAATTTCACCTTGGAAGTGTCTTTGCTAAAAATGTAAAGGCTGATTTTTATTCTTACAGTTCTACAGTAAGAAGAATCATGGTTCCAAGAAAAGGAGAGGAAAAAAAAAGGGAACAAAAAACCAAAAATGTTTGTTGCATTCTCTGCAGCTACTGTAAATATTTTATGAATGGATACCTCAGAGTAAAGCATCAAGATAAAAATTCTCTATAATTATTTGTCTAACATACCGAGTAAGGATTTGGACTTTGCCATAAGTCCTTAACGCAAAGAACTTGTCAACATCAGCTTGTTGAGACATTAAGAGGATTTCTTTAGGTGCCACCTTTTAAACTCCAGTATTAAGCCACAGCTTCTAGTAAATTCACCCTGTGGTAAGCAATTCCAGATGAGTTCTAGTGACAGGCTTCAGTCTCAAGGTACTTACTCACTGCACATTGAAATCTCATGTTGCCAGGACCGGGTTGTTTTCTGACTGATATCCAATTAGGGAATAGAGAAAAGAGGCATTTCCAAAGCTGGAGTTGAACAAAATAACCCAGAGCAGTAACTCACTGATAACCACCAGCAGCAGTTGGTACTCTCTGTTTACTAACAATAAGGTAAGCTGGAAAGAGACGAGATCAAAACCAGTAAGAGTTCCTCAGAAAATAAACTGCCCAATAGAGCAGGATCTGCATTTCAGCCACATAATCATCTTCAAAACAAACTAGGGAAAATATCTGTACTAAATATGTACTAAACATCCAACCTTCAGTCCATTTCAGACCTTTCTTGCCAATCCATACATGAAACACTACCAGCACTGAATCTCAGCAACCCAGACATCTCCTAGTTGTAAGAAAAGCACTATGATAACTATTCCATAGACAGGAGAACTAAAGCTTGTGGAAGTGAACTGAGTAACCCCAAGTCACTGAGAAAGCTTATGACAAAGTACCAAATTGAAAGCAGGCCACTTAAGCACTACATTTTAACTTCAGTTCATCAGTCTTTTCCTCTTCCACACCAAATAAAATTATCAGTCCCGCTAGAATAAGTATTGGCCCCTGACAAACACGAGTTTCCAATGCCTTTCCACAATGAATTAATACAATACATATTGTTATTATGTGGGGGGGGCTTTCCTGTCTTCACACCAGCATTTTTAAACACAAAGAGCTTATCAACTAAAGCAGATTTAGTAGGTTGTTATTCACGTAGGACAAAAGGCTGTAGATGCTACACAAATCCTTTACCAACGGCCAGGGAATGAGGGACAAGGGTCTGGCTTTGCTGCAGTAACACACACATCGTGCCTCCTTGCCACTGAATCCAATGGAGCTGTAGCTGGGTAGCAAGGATCAGAGCCTGGAGTCAGAACATGAAGATGAGCTGTCTTGCTGAACTGCAGGTACTGACAGAACAAGGGGTGATGGCTTGAAACTGGAAGAGGAGAGATTGAGATGAGACGTGAGGAAGAAATTCTTCACTGTGAGGGTGGTGAGACACTGGAACAGGTTGCCCAGAGAAGCTGTGGCTGCTCCTCCCTGGAAGTGTTCAAGGCCAGGTTGGATGAGGCTTTGAGCAACCTGGTCTAGTGGAAGGTGTCCCTGCTGCTGGCAGGGGGGTTGGGACTGGATGAGCTTTAAGGGCCCTCCCAACCCAAACCAGTCTGGGATTCTATCAATTTGATGAGCATTTTGCTATCAGCTTTGCTGAGAACACAAAGGGTTTCCCAAGTGCCAGGATAGGTGCTGAAGAAATTTCAATCAGTCTGTGGGTAACTCTCGGTTTGCTTTATTGACAACTCAGAGTTGGACCATCACCTCAGTGAGTGGTAAAGGCATCACAAAAATCAGGTTTATATATAATGCTAAACTTAACATTATGTAATAGGTGTTCCTTTCAAAGTTCTTGGTAACCTTCCATGAACTCCCAGTTCCCAATTTCCTATTAACTTAAAAAATTCACAAAAGTCCACTGGGATCCTATCCTTGTCATCTCATCTCACTTCCCCTTTACAAGTCTCATCACAGTTCCTCTGCAGAAGTTGCAGCTCACTGGTCATGTATTGGCCACTAGGATCACTTATCTTCATGAACAATCTCCATGTCTGCTCACCTTCACACTTCTACGAGAAGCCTACACAATAACATTTAACGTATGTCTATTCTAAAATACGTAACCTTTCTCAATTTTCCTGCTCTAAGTCAATCACTTATTTTCTATTATCATTATGTCTTAAAGTTCTGTTGTTCTTATTGATTCAGTTGAATTGGGTTTTAAACCAACCATGGAAAGGGCTGTACAAGGGACAATTGAGAAGCAGCATGATTGCATAATTCTATTATTCTATTTTTCTACAGCACCTGTTTTTAGCTATTCATCTTAATCACAATATTTCTATTAATCAATATCATTTTATCTACAAACAGATTTTTAAAGTCTTTTCTTTTACAATAGGAATGGGAAATTTTAGTTCACATCTTGCTTTGGAAATGGAATGTCATATCCATTTGGGACTTGTCAAGGACCTCACCTCGGTGAGCATCTCTGTGTGAGAAACACTTGTGGCACTTTACCCCCATGAGCTCCATGATAGGTTAAGGAGAAAGCAATATGGGTATCGTGACCAGAAGAGAAGAACCAAGAGTTAATCTGTCTCTCTTCTCTCATCCCCCTTCACCTGTCCTTTTCCTCATCACTTCAGAAAAATGACTTTGACCCATTGTCACTTTGAAGTAGTAGGTGAAGCACCACAAACCCCATCCAGCAGAAGTCAGTCGTCACAGGTTAGCGGGCAGGTCAGCCTCAGCCCCAGAGACATCAGAAGTGTCTGTCACTAAACTCTTGTCACACCGTGGAAACCAGAGTGAATAGTTACACATACACAAACCTTGGCTCTCTCTATGAAGGGAACATTGGAGAGACAGACAGATGTGCCAGAAGGAAACTGAGACACGTTTGCCTGAAGCTAAACAAGAGTCAGGTCTGCAGACCTGCTGCAGGAGCACCGCAATCAAAGGTACAGAGCAGGAATCCTTCCAGGCAGCAGCAGCCTTTCCTTTTACGACTGCTAAATGCCTGGCCTCTTCCCTAAGCAATTTACAGTGCAGCCACACGTCAGGATGGCTGGTGGGAACCAAGATGCTCCAAGATACTCAAAATAGATCAGGGATTCTACTGACAGATGCCTGTGGTATTTGCCTGGCTAATTTGCTTTTATTATGGTGAACAAGGCTTCTGTTAAATGTTTGCTGTCTGCTTCATGTTTATTATGATGGGGAGGTTTATGTAGGTGTTTGTAGAACCGTGTCTACCTCTGTACTGGTGTGGGGTTTGTCAATGTTTGTATTAGCCTACTTTCATCACGATGGGAATGTATGTTTTTAACAGCCTACTTCACCCTAATTATATTGGATGCTTTATTTAAGAGGTCCTAACAGCCTCCTTTTAACACATCTGTGTGAAGGCTTTTATATTCAGCTCTTGTTATGAGGTAGGAAAGTTGTTGTCTTTATCTCTTGCTAATTCTAAAAGCTGTCTTCAATCATAGACTGCTCCCAACAAGATTTCAATGCAAAACAACCCTTGGAAAATGTTCAAAAAGCACCACTAGGAATTTCAGCATGCTTGGCAATACACTGCACAAACACTGGTCAGCTGTAGAGTTTACTATGAGAACTCATCAGCCAACACACTGCAGAAGAAAGAAGGAAGACCAAGTCAACCAGTACAGTATTATCAAGATGGCAGGGTGGCTCATCACAAAAATTATCATGATAAACATTATTTTAATAGAAAAGAATAGATCTTTTCTAAGTTTCCAAAGGTGTTTAACAAGTTGGGAACAGGAAACAAGAAAAAAAACCTCACAAAGATGGCTGGAACGGGCACTGACAGTGGAGGTGTAAGAAACAGGTCTTGATAGGGCATGATGAAATGGCAGAGGAACTGCACAAGGGCCATATGAAATGAGGAAACAGTTTTCAAACCCAGAGGGATGCAGAATAAAATTATGATGATGGGAATGGCTTTTACTTCACTGATGTGAACAGGAAGTTGTAGTAACCCAAGTATTAAATGATCAAGTCTCAAACTGGAGAAGAAAGAGGTCTGCTTTAAAGAGGGATCTGCAAAGACAGTAGTAGGAAAAGGCAAAACAAAAATGCAAAGAAATTAAAAGAGAAAAGCTGAAGCCATTATCAAGGGCACAGGCACAAATTACAGGTGAAGGATGCTGTCCACAGTTATCAAGAAACAAGTAATTAAGATTTACCTTGAGCCTGTGATTCTTTAAGGTAATGGAGCACTAAAACTTCTTGGGAAAGAATCTGACATCATCATCAGAATAAAAATCAGACAAATTTACCTGGCAAGGCTATTGCTATAATAGTAAATGTTGATAATGTAAATAGTACCTGGTCAAATTTTCCATGACCAATAGTAAACGGACAAAGCTATAATAGTAAATGTTGACCACGCAGGGAAACAGTGAGCACACGTGAGAGACAGGGCAAAGGAGGAATATTTGGGGAAATAGAAAAAAAGAATTGGCTAAGGAAGGCAAATTTTGGAATGAAGTAAAATCCTGAAAGACCAGTTTAAGAAGAGAAAACGAACTGGGGAAAAAAAAAAGTTTAACTGACTTTGCAAAAAGCAGTGAGGATAAAAATTATACAGAAAGGAGCTGCTGGAAAACACAGCACCTAACAGGTGGAGTCAAAAAGCAGCCAATCTAATCCATTAAGTTTTACACCCTGATGGGAGGCAGAGAAAGTACCTCAATCCTTACTGAACAGAGGGGAAAGCCTAAGGCAAAGATCCAGCCCTCTTCCCCCCACCGCCCCCTCCTCTCAAGCCACAAGCAGAGCAGACCTCATCTATTCCCTGATGTGCTTTTCCTCATCTCACTACCAGACAATGCAGAACACGGAGTCCTGATTTCCAGTTTCCTGATCCACTAGTTCAGCACTAAGACCCCAAAACTACAGGCACTGGCTCACTTCCCAGGACTGCTCACGAGAGCAAAGTAAAGCACGTGTTTTAAGGATCTCCAGGATCAAGGCTGAGTTAGTAATTGCTTCTGTTTTCACAAATATTGTTTTACGAGTCAATCAATAGGAAAAGCACAACACATTACAGATGTTGGATTTATTACCTCCACCATCCAAAGTAAAAAGTCCTTAATAGTCTCAAAATCTCAATTCCCTGCTGACTAATCACAGCGACGCCTGCATCACCTCGCACTGAAAAGGAGCCTCAACTCATCATCCTATGCAAAGCTTTTGACAGAGGACTTTGTAACATCATTTTCTATCATCTTAGAGGCTTCATGGCTCATAGACAGCAAGTTTTATTCTCATTAAAGGAGAAAGCAAGTGGATAAGGTTTCTGGGGACAGAGCCAGATGAGAACTTTCAAACAGGACTTTAAAGCAAGTACAAAATCCTACTTCAAGGTAGGGAGAGGCGGCGCGTGAGTGAAAGCAGAGCACTAATTAAATCAGAATGACCAGCCAGTTCTATCAGTAGCCCTGTCCAAGGAAGTAAATGAAGGTTCATTTTTTATTTTCATTCAAATTCTGCCACAAAGAAGAATTTTATTTTGTGTAACCAAAATGCTTAGCCCAATAAAACCACATGGCAATGAGCTTCACAAGTTAATTGTGTTGTTCAGCTAAGAAAACAGGTCTACCCACCAACACGCCGCATCCAAAAAGCATCAGACAAACTGTCCTGTCTCACACCAACCCCTCAGAACACAAAGGGAGACAGGGAAACATTGCTTACAGAGCACAAACTGCCCTCAGAGCTACAAAATAACCTGATTTTTGAATATGAAGCAATCCCAGGCCTCGCAGCCCAAACTCAAATGACCAAAGGAGGATGCGATAGAGGCACAGCACATCTCGTGTTGATGCAGCCTCGCGCAGAGAGCAAAGGAGATGCTGGTGAACCTGCAGGAGGTGAGTAAATCCTGGGCCTGGCCCTGCATCTCGCACTGCCATTTATCATGGATACTTATTTTCAGAGTGGTAAAAGAAGTGCATCAATATTTGGCCTGCAGGTTACAGTCCAAAGCCCACTGCCTTCACCTAACCGCAGGATTCCCTGCGGCTGGATTATTACTGTTTGTAATGCATGAGCAGCAGGAGGTCCCAGTCAAAGCCAGGAAGCTTACTGGACTGGGCACTTAACCACAGACATTCTAAAAACCTCAAGAGGTGAGAGGGAGATGAAAGGGTGAAAGATGTGCTGGCCAGTCAGTCTAGCAGGCTGGTCACAAAGTCAGGAATACAGCATTGATTTCATCAGCTCCCAGGATCCACAAGAACATGCCATCTCTGAAAAATCATATCAAACCATCTCTCTGATGCACATGCTCTTCATCACGTTTTTTCTTCTAGAAACCAAAGATATTCTTCCCCAAAAATCACCATCTGAGCACCTGTGTTACCACTTCTCTTCTTTCACCACATCTAACCCTGGCTTTTCCTACTGATGAGAGCGGGGGTACACTTGCCCTGTTTGACCCTGGACTGATGTTTTACAAAAATTCAACATCAGTGGTTCCTCTTACTTTATCACAAGATGGACCATACATCACCCAAAACAAAACTGCAATTAAATCCAAAACAAAACCACTAGAAAAAGGTACAAAATTGTAAAAACCAGATTTACTTATGCAAAGCTTTGTTTAAATTACACTGAGGTTTTTTTTTAAACAAACAGAAAAAAAGCACATACGTCAAAAAATCTCCCACACAAAAACCCCAAAACACTCTCTGGGGTGAAAACTGTGGTTACAGTCACACTGGTGAACATCTCACCTGCAAAACAAGAAGGCAAGG
The DNA here is from genome assembly GCF_000700745.2 of Antrostomus carolinensis. Classification (NCBI taxonomy): domain Eukaryota; kingdom Metazoa; phylum Chordata; class Aves; order Caprimulgiformes; family Caprimulgidae; genus Antrostomus; species Antrostomus carolinensis. The sequence continues at coordinate 10,584 of NW_010334829.1, read as the reverse complement.
GTGCACATTTATTTGTGTGTATGATGGGAAGAAGAAAAATTACAACTGTGAGTAATGTGCACTCACATACACTAAGTAAAAGCAAACCCCTCATCTCCTCCTCTGCACTGAAGCAGTCAGACACTCCCAGTCCCAGGAGTGCCACCCCCATGGACCACCAAACTAAAGCAGAACAAAGGAGGCTCATTTAGATCATATTCAAGGAAAATTCTTGTTTACTGATCATCTCTATTTTCAGAGGAGGACAGCGGATGAAAAATCCGTGTGTTTCTGTGAAGTTGGGGAGTGGGAGATGTTCGTTTCTGTTCTGCTTTGCAGGTGAGAATGGGGTAAGGGAGGAGAAGGAAAATTGAGACAACTTTATCCCAGCGAACGCAATCGGTGGGGCTGTTCAGAACATTGCTAAAAAGAAAAAAATATTAACATTTCACAAGTTCCCCTTGTGGCCTCCCTTGCTCCTCCTCCCCCATCAAAAATTCATAAAGGGAATCAGCATTCTTTACCGAATGGGTCCCTGAGGTGCCATATACCTTGTTGGAGAGAAAGGCTATAAATATCGAATTATACACCTCATGGGAAGAAAGGGTTGAAGATTCAGCTTCAAACCCACTGTGCTGTCCCCAGGGGAACTCACTCCAGACTCAAGGTCCAGAGTGCCAAGGAAATGGGTCAAGTGTGTCAATTTTGAGATCGCTGACCTTTGACACCTTTAATGATGCCCGGAGTCCACCTCCTTGACGTCCTGCTGCCCCCTGTGCACCACAAACTTTCCAAAGTCCCTTCAAGTAAAAAAAATAACGGAGTCGAGCAGCATTGAGGAGCTGTGCTGAGGCTACTTCCCAAATGTTTCTGGACCATTAAGCCAAGTGCAGCACTCAGATTTTCAGGCTGTCTTCACTTATCTCTATATCACTGCAATACAGGGGGACGAAGGGCAACTGTACTTTTAACCATCAAGTACTCTCTGTACATTTTATTCTAGGTAAAATATAAACTCCACATTATTAGACTGTACAAGGCTCAAAAACAAGCAGCTGATCTTTTTTCTTTCTTTTAAAAATATTTCCAGTTCAAGTTGCAATAAAAGATAACAGGTGATAAACAGTTAAAAAGCTGAACAGGTGCCTTTATAAAAAGAAAAAATCAATAAAAATCCTGTCTGTAGGCATAATCCAGCACATGTTTACTAGTGAGACACGGGAGGTCAGGAGAGCTGCCTACAGCTCAACAATAAGCATCTCCAGGATCTGGCCTCTCCTCATATTATCATCATCTTTGGCTCAGGCTGGTGGAAGCAAAAGCCACCCATGTCCAACAGCAGGAAACAGAGAGAAAAACATATTCCTCTAGACAAGCCAACCTCAGAGTGTAATAATTTGCACCACTGCAGGAGATTCCATCTTCTCAGATTCTTAAGAAAATATGGGTGAAGGAATATCTTCAAGCAGGTACAAGCAGAAGGAGGAGCTCCCTGCCTCCTATAGAAACACAATGCCATATGGGTGGGATGTTATCCAATAACCTCCGAAGGAATCATAGGTAGGAAAACGCAATGACCCAGTTCCTAAACCTGGGTCTGGCTGGGACATCAGGACCAACAATTCCTCCTCCAAAACAAACCATCACAGTACTGCAATGCCACAATATATTTTCAGCATAAAATAGGGTTTAACACACAGTGGTTCCTTGGAAACTTATGAAAAAAAAAAAACCAAACAAAACCCCCCAAAATCAATCTGCTTTGAACCTGTTTTCCACCAAGCCAGCTACCACCACTCCATTAGGCACTGGGGGCTAAGCTGGCTGGTTTTCCTTCTGCATGAAGGAAACTTGCCTTGCTCTTGGGTTATGTTGGATTGCAGGAGGACAGACTTGACTCCCCAAGAAAGACAAATTACAATTACAAAGGTAAAAGAAAATTTAAATAAATCATTTTAAACCCTACAAAATATATTGAGCCAGAAAGGATTTCTTCCTCACACAGTCCTCCACCCCCAGCTCGGACAGACTCTCATTATATTCCATTGAAAACTCTCTGCCAGGCCAGCTCATATAAAAGTATAAATCCCACTTATCCACCATCTCAGGGGAAACCAGGTTCCTTTGGATAAGAAGGTTAGAGATGATGGGAACTGTGAGCCTCCCAGCACAGGAAAGGCCATGCTCCAGGTCCCCACCCCTGAGGCACAATGAAGAGAAGACCAAGAGACTTTGCTGACTGGCCAGATTTTTAAGAGATTATGCTCCAAACAAGCAAAAAAATTAGCAGGTGTACATATACACACACTCACTCTGCAATCCCCAGGATATAGAGCTCAATGTCTGTTAACCCTCTTGCTCCCAGCCTCAGTGAAGTGAACGTAATGTTGAGGGAAAACAGATGATCATTGATCCTTGTTTATTCCCAAGTCGGGTACAAGAGAGGCCGCAGCCCAGCAAACAAACTGTCTCACATCAAGGCCACCTCTGCTCACCTCATGTCATCCTGAGACTACCAGCAAGATGGTGCTCAGTTCTAACACAACCCTTACTGCATTCATGCACACCAATTAATGTTCTGTATGTAGTTCCTGTGGTCTCTTACAGTTATTGTTTGAGTAGCAGGAGAGAGGAGGAGGAGGAGAACATGTACAGTTGCAAGCATGAAATTATTAGCACATCTGAGAGGGAATTGTTCTCTCAACTCCAGAGGGGAAACACTCTCCAAACTCATCACCATCATTTCTCCTGCCACCTTCTAGTTTGAGAACAATGAAATTTTTACCCCACATCCAACACTGACATCCAAGTCCCACGTACACTCGAACTTCCACCCAAACAAAGAGCACTTCATCGCACCTCTCAACATTCACAGCTCAAATGCAGCCCAAAGTTCTCCCTTTATGTGTTTGAAGGCCATACATAAGAATTTGCTAGGGTGACCCTATGGGGAAATGAGATTCCATCACCAATAACTGCCCCCTCACTTTCTCTGGGTCACTGATAATTTCATGTACCTCTACTCAATCCTTCAGCAGCTTTGTAATTTCCGAGGTGGAGTCTTTAGTTAGTCTCTCCTCATATGAACGCCGCATCATATCCTGATCAAGTAAAGCCAAGGATGTTTAACAAACACCTCAAACTGTGGGGGATATTTCTGTCTGTAACACAAAGAATTTTTCTGATACCTGTTCATCTATAATACTTAATTTTTCCCCCCCACAATGGTGTATGCAAAAGGCAGCTTCAGAACCAAAGCATCACCCTCAGAAAACAGAGCCGGGCTGTATAAACCAAAGGTGCAGGTCGCAGAGAGGAATAAATATACCTAATAGAGAATTGACCAAAATTACATCTCTCTCATGTCATTGCTATTTCCTGTTTCTCTCATGCCAATGTTATATGCAGAACACCAAGGGATTTTGTTGAAAATTTTACTATATGCCTTCAATTTTGCTAACTCAAAGCAATTTAAAGCATTGGAACCACGTTATTCGCCCACAATTTAATAAGAAAAGCTCTCCACTTTGATCAGAGACACATTTTAAAAACATTGTCATTTATGTAAACTCATCTTTCCATGGACAATTCATAACTGCCCTGTTTTCTTCTCTTTTGCTTGTAACACTTCCCATGTTGCGTTTCAGAGTGTCATTAAATGCCCTTTTATTGCTCCCTCGTTGTAAGTACCTGAGTATTAACCAGGGCTTCAAGATTTACAGCCTATTTGAAACTCAGATAATGATGTTTAATTTGTTATTGGCTGTGTAAAGGTTAACAAAGAAATAACTCAAACTATTAGCAAAGGAATAACGCATTACGACAGGGCAATTAAGAGCTGTATCAGGCACTGCACAGAAAGACTGATCTCATTTCAAAAGGAGCCTGACGATCCGCTTCCACAAACCATGAAGCGCAAGGGCATCGCCCGAGTTCATCCTTTACATACTTGATGTATCACTGAGTTCGTTTTCATCAAGGAACTTACCCAAGTAACACGCTCTCACTAATCTGCCTGGGAGGTTTGAAAGTTTTTGTCCTTAGCTGTTCCTCCAGCTCCTTTTCTGGGAGCTACCTCGGTCAGAGCAGAGCTGGCAGAATGGAAATCACAGAATCACAGAATGTTGGGGACTGGAAGGGACCTCAAAAGATCATCCAGTCCAACCCCCCTGCCAGAGCAGGAACCTAAACGAGATCACACAGGAAGGCGTCCAGGCGGGTCTTGAATGTCTCCAGAGAAGGAGACTCCACACCCTCCCTGGGCAGCCTGTCCCAGGGCTCTGGCACCCTCACTGGAAAGAAGTTCCTTCTCAAGTTGAAGCAGAACCTCCTGTGTTCCAGCTCACACCCATTGCCCCTTGTCCTACCATTGGGCATCACTGAGAAGAGCCTGGCTCCATCCTCATGACATTCACCCTTTACATATTGATAAACATCAATGAGGTCACCCCTCAGTCTCCTCTTCTCCAAGCTAAAGAGCCCCAGCTCCCTCAGCCTTTCCTCATAAGGGAGATGCTCCACTCCCTTCATCACCTTGGTGGCTCTTGGTGGTAAATAGCAGCATTTACCTGGGGATGCCTGCCTGTGAAAGGCAGCTAAGCTTAGCTCAGCTTAAACACACCTCCAGTGGCACCAAGCTCAGCTTAAACACACCTTAGGTGGCACCCTGAACTATGTCTTTGTCCCTAAGTTGAGTGATGAGATGCAGACACGCTTCACCAGCTCTGCAGTGAAAAAGAGGCACTATCTGAGAGGAATGTTCTGTAAATGAACGCAAATCCAAGCCCTGAGTGAGAAGATTTCAAACTGATTTTATGGTACGGCTGCAACTGCACCACTGCTCTTAAACTTCATTGCTGTGGTCTCTGCTGATCTCGTGTTTTGCCCGGGCTGGGGGGCTTGTTTTATTCTAATTTGTTGCACTGTTACAATCTTTCTCATGCAGATAAGTTCCTTTTTTTCTCATCCTTATTCAGGCTGTTGGGCAATTGCCGGAAACACTTTTTGGAAGAGTTGGGGAGAGGTTATTGGATGTAGGCCCAGTGGCTTTTGGAAAAACAAGAGTAGAAAATATGCAGAATTGATGGAAGAAAGACAAGCAGATGCTGCTTGAGAAGATGGTTATATTCTTATGTCAACAAATTAGTACATCAGCAGCCAAAAAGCCCACACAGAGGTAACATAATCAAATGTGTCCTTAAGACATTGAAGGGAAAACAGAAACTCTCCCTGTAGGATCTACACTACCACGAAGACCCAATTCAGCAATGCACCTGAGACCAATTCCCAAAAACTTTGGATCAAGGCAGTGAAAAAGTTGGGTACAAAATAAATCCAGGCCTGAAACTCCTGCAGCTGAGCTATATTTTTTAACAAATCCTTGCATTTAGAAACAATTCCAAACTGTCTTTCCAAGGGGCTGAAAAATATTGATGGGATTGAAAAAAAACCATAAATTTTGCAACTTTGGCTCAAACAACATCTATTTTATTTCCTTAAAACACTTACCCAAGGTTGCAGCCAAGCGCTAGTGCAGCCAGTCTTCCCAACCACTGTTTGGGAGAGGAACAGACCTCCAGCTGGTAGGAAATGGAATGTGACTTCAACAGCTTTGAGACTCTCTCCACCAAGCCCAGGGTCTAACTTTGTATTCTTTTTAACACCCCTTTCTTCTTCTTTTTGGTTTTTTTTTCTACCTGCAAGCCCTATCACCATTATCTTTTCTGACACCTCCATCCAAATTTTGCATTTCTTGGCTCTAAATTTGCAAAAACATCAGAGTGAGGTGGGGATGTAGAGGAGAATACTTTCCCTGTAGGATTTTAGCATAAATTCGATGCAATCTTATTAAATTCTGTGGAACCTTCCCATCCTACCCTTCCCCCACCATTTTTTCCCTCCTCCTAACTCTTACCACATGTTGTAAAGGCCAGACATGAGTCAGACCAAGCTCCTTAAGCAGCAGGGAGGGAGAGGGAGGGGGTAAGCAGAGCAGAGGGTTCCTTTACCAGCTCAGAGAGGGGCCATTTCCCAGCCTGCCCATTCCACACACCAGTGCTACCTCACCCAGCCCCAGAGCCTGGCAGCAACACAGACACACCCAGGAAAACCAGTCCAGCCAAGAGGCTGAGAATTGAGAACCAACAAGAAATTCATAAAAGCACGATGAAAATTGTGGAATTCATCCTTTTATTGGCCAGTAAATTTCTAGTGGTCAACCTGTTCTAAATGGCAACCAGCTGACAGGGTTTGGTGCATCAGTTCCTGGCTGTTCTCAGATGAACGAAGATTGAGGATGAAATAAACCTTACGGACCATGTCACATTTTCATGTTGAAACAAGGTGAAATCCAAGGCTCACAGCTAAGAACTGGCTTAATTAATCTCTCCCACTGCATTGGTTTCATTTGCTCCACGTGGTCCTGCACTCTGTTGCTAAGATGACTTTTTCAGCAGCTCTGCCAAACACCCAGGCTTTGGTGATGGGTGTTGCCCCATGAGACACAACATTTGACCCTTCAAATCCTATGATGAGCCCTTCTAGAAAATCCTGCAATGCATGATTACGGAGTTATTGATCAGCATCAGAATGCACCGAGCAGTCAGCTATGTCCTTGCTAAAATAACATTCTCTATTCTCAATATCACATCCACACAGAATATTTACAAACCTTGATAATCATAAGTTCTGTAATATCGATTGGGAACAAATGCTAGAGGCCAACTATACCTCAAAAATCATCCTATTTCTTTCTTTGTCTGCAGTCTTTCCATTTCATTGAATATTCTCTTTGCTTAACTTACAATAAACTATGCCCTCTGCATGCCATGTACTATTTTATATTCCTTCCTGTTATCTTTTTATCCATGTCCACTTCTACAGTGTTCTTCTAAGAAGAAACATGCAGCTCATTGTGCCATAGGAGTCTCACCAGAAGTTTCAGGATAAACAGAATTTTTATTCCACACTCTTCTGTTTCTCCCCATGTCAAACTGTTCCAGCTTCCAAAAACACTTTCCAGTTATGTTTTATTTTGTTGTTCATAGCATCATAGAATGGTTTGGGTTGGAAGGGGCCTTCAAAGGTCACCTAGTCCAACCCCCCTGCAGTGAGCAGGGACATCTTCACTAGAGCAGGTTGCTCAGAGTCCCATCAAGCCTGACCCTGAATATCTCCAGGGATGGGGCCTCCACTACCTCTCTGGGCAACCTGTTCCAATGATCCACCACCCTCATCTTGAACAACTTTTTCCCAATATCCAACTTAAATCTCCCCTTTTCTAGTTCAAAACCATGACCCCTTGTCCTTTTGCTACATGCCCTGTCATTAAATCATCTGTCTTTAATTTCAACAGATTTCTAATCCATTCCCACCAGTCCCACTGAAGCAAATGGGCAGCTTAAAGGTTTATGAATAAGTGCAAGTAATGGTTTTTGGATTATAAAGTGCAATTCAGTTGGCATTACGTATTGCAGTGGTAGGAAAATCCCCAGGAAATAGAATCATCCAGATGGATTTCCTGCACAACCAGCTCAAATATCTCCGCATCATATTTACAAGTGCTTCTGGGTTCAGGAGGACTTACTAACCTTCTGAATCCACACAGAAATGTACCACACAAGACTGTGGTACCATCTTGTACCACACAGAAGACACAGAAGAGGCTCAGGCCTGAAGGCTGGCCGGTCACATCCACACAGCCCCGCACCCAAGGCGGCGTGTCCTTCCAGATCTACAAGTGTTGGAAAACACGGTGCAGAAGTACCAGTGGTTCTGCCTGGAACCTGTGTAGACATATGTGTGATGCACTTCATGCTGCTTCCAGATCAGCACAATCCTTGGCCCAGCAGGATTTCTGAGCTCTCTGCTAATGGAGCAGCTTACCAACAACCCAGATATCCTCACTCAGACGTAAGAACGAACCAGGGACAGTGCTATATTGAAAGACAAACTGCCAATTTCTTGATGAAATGAGAACAGGGCTTCAGTATCCAGCAGCAGAAGCTCTGTGACCCTGGGAATGCAGCATTTCTCCCTAAGGCTACAGGAGAGAAGACTGCATAGAAACAGCACACGAGATTTTTGCTGCTTCTGGGATATTGGTGCTAAAAAAAAAAAAATAATAATATATATATATATTGATGAACTACTTTGTCATTGTTAACAGCATTGCTGACAAACTCACAGCAGGCCCACTGAGAGGAAGACAGCAGCGTGTCTACTGAATGCCTGTTGTAGCTGAGACATGTGCTCTGAATTAGGCAAGGTGTGTAAATTATGACAGCCAGAGCTCTTTAGAGAATGCCCAGGTCTGAAGGATTCTGGTGCACTTTTGTTGTTGCTGCTGCATTTCCCCGTAGTAGTTCTCTCAAAAGAAACCTTGCTCCTTGGAGAGAGCATTAACAGGCTCCAGCTCCTCAAGTGTCATTTGACAGAAATAAAACTGAAATGCTAAAAAAGAAACTCCCGTTTCCTTTCTTTATTGCATTCATTATTTTATTCTCTCTAACTGTAGCTTAACCTCAGAGGAGAAACAACAACCACGCTAGGCTGGGGGAGATGGGGGAGGAGAAGAAAGGATGAGACAGACAACCAAAAATCATGGTTTCCTTTGCAGAACCATGCATGAAGCATCTGGGAAGAGCTTGCCTGCAACATGGACTGCCAGATGGATCTCAGAAAGCTTCCTCTCCAGGAATGTCCCTACCAGGGCAGCAACGCTCAACACTGCACCTTCCTTACTGTTATTTGAAGGAAATTAAGCTACACTGCACCCAGTCATTAAAAATTAACACTGAAAGAGAACTTGAAAGGATGTCTGTTCATTCTCCTGCCTTCAGGCCTGTACTCAGAGAATGATAATGTTTGAGAAGATGCACTAGTCCACACAGAACAGAAACAGCAGCAAAGGGAGTGAGATACCAAACTTGTAGGCTGTGCAAAACAAAATCCAGAGGAAGAACTACAGCTTGCTGCTGACAATGCAGAACGGACAAATGAGTGAGCAAATAAGCAGGCTGATTGTGATAAGAAAGGTTGAGTTTTCTTTGAGGGAATCTGCAGGCATTTGCTCTGGTGACCTGTTTCAGTCCCTGGGCTACGTGCCTTTTGTGACAAGATGGAAGAGACTGGCAGTCTAGAGAAGCCACACAAACCGTAACACAGCTGTGAAGAACCAGGGTTAAAACCAAACTTCCTGTCACAAAGAACAGTGTCACCCTTACAAGATGAGATTATTGACCTGTCCTTCAATGTCAGCCTCACCATATAGTCTCATATTCTACAGACTCCAAACGCACAGATCAAAGTCCTGATCATAGATTAATTCTGGCACTGTGAAGCCCAATGTTTTATAATCTCAAAAGCAAAATCCTTTAACCCAATTCAAAAGTTGTAAAGAAGGTGGTTGTTGTCCTGAAATCAGCACACAACCATCAAAATGGTAATGAAAAACATTAAAAGTGTATTTAATACTACAAAAGATACTAATTAAATTCATTTGAGCAATGCTATTAATCAACCCTGCTCCTTCATGTCCTGCAATTTTACCTTTGTTTTTGTCTCTGGATCCCCAAACCCTTTTCAAACTCTCTACCTAAAAAAGCTGAAACTATTAGAAGACAGTGATCATCTCCATTATTAGTTACGCTCCTTCCAGGAAATATTTTGACCTCAAGAAGTATTGCTGTGCAACTACTCATCTTCTTCTAGGCAATTATTGGCAGGAAAAAAAAAAAAAGTTTGTTTTTTTAATTTCCAATAGCTGAAAAAATACTTCCAAGTTTCAAGAGCTTCTTGGTAAGAGAGGAAAACTTTGCATAAAAAGTCTAAAAATTAATAGTTACAAACACAAAGTACCAACCAACTTCCAATTGTTTGTAATTACAGCACATTTGAATGGAAGTTTCCTTATATGATCCTAAATATAGAGATGCTAAGCTATTTACTGGGGAAAAAAAAATTCACCTAAAGACTTAACCTTCATACTTTGGCTCTGAAAACCTCGTGCCTTTGTTCCATACAGCATGTGGGAGGACTGGGTGGTTTCACGGTCATTTCAATCCCATTCTGCTGCAACGCTCAGAAACCTTCTCATTTTGATCTAATGAGTGGCTTTATTGCAGGGAAAATTAACCAAATGAAACTTTATCAGTTGTTTAATTAATACTCAGTTTGCCAATGCTTTTTGCCAAATATCACTGTGTTGGACTTGTTCGTTCAGCTGCTACTAGAGGGAATGAGCTCAAAATGCCAACTCACCGCTGATGCCTCCAGTGAAGTTCACACTGACTCACAGCTCTGCCACCAGGCAAGATGCTGCTCGTGGAAGAGCAAAGGAGGAGACAAAACTAAGGAGCTGTTGTGACTGATGAGTGATGTGAATGATTTCTGGAGTCACTTCTACAGTGTTCCAGCAGCCACAGCTTTTCCCCTTCTACGGTGTCCCAGCAGCCACAGCTAAAGCATCAGATACAAACCCACCTCCCCTTAGGAGCCTTGCAAGGGCAAATAAGGAGACACAAGGACAGCTGTATCTTCTGGTTGGTATGGAAGAGCCACCACTACCCTATTCTCCTATCCAACTTGACATTGTATTAATTTTTA
>NW_010334828.1:32814-42490 GCF_000700745.2 Antrostomus carolinensis | reverse complement strand
CGCTCCTCCGGGCCGGCCTCCCCCTCCCCGCCCGTGGCGGGCAGCGAGCCCCCCTTCACAGCTCCCACCGCCCCTTGCCGAGGGGGGAGCCCGGTCGGAGGGGAAGGCGAGCGCCTGCTTCGCCCGCTCCCCTCAAAATATCCCCGTCCCGCAGAGAAAACCTTCCCCTGCGTTGTCCACTGGCCACCGTGTTTAGGTGTCCGCGTTTTAGAAACGACTTCAGCACCTTTATGAGATCCCTTCTGCTTTTCCAGTCGGAAGAAGGGCTGAGAGGTGCGGCACCCCACAGGCAGTGGAAGTTAAGAGAGCCTGCTGCTTGGGCGCCCTCGCTACCCATCTGCTTTTGGAGTATCCGCTGTTACAGCCTTTTATGTGAAATCTTTCGCTGTGCTGAGCTTTCTCTAGGCTCCCTTAGGGCTGCGGGGCACTTGTCATTGCATCGACTACGACCGTCTTAAAATTACACACAGAAGCGGGCAGGGGATGGTTTTCCAACCCCGTGAGAATTTCTGTAATGATGACAAAAAAATGATGTGATGCAAAAGAAGCATTTTGAATGCTGCCTGTAAAGAAATGCTGATGGAGGAAAGCCTGCCGGTAGTGGGGCAGTCATTTTCACTAGTGTGAGAGTTCAGGGAAAAGTTGTGGGTGAGCTCTGTATTCTGTGCACGTCACACATGGCTGACTGTATTTGGACGTGATCACCTCTCTGTTTCTCCATCACTTACATAAATACAAATATTCACCCACATAGATGTGAATCAATCTCTCTCTCAGACAAAAAAAATTAGTCTTTCTTTAATCCACCTGGTCATTCAGGCTGTAGCAGATGACCAGAGAGAAGGGGACAGAACTGATTTGTTAGCTTGTGTCTCCAAGCTGGGAGACCAGCACTTGTGCTTCAACCTTTTCCAGAAGAGACACAGAACTGGGAAATGGTGTTCTGTGTGTCCCACACTCTAGGTATTGTGGGACAATTAAAAAAATAAATGCTACCCCAGAACCAGGAAACATCATCCATTAATGCTTTGTGGAAAATATCACATCTGATGAATTAAAATGTTCTCTTCAAAATTCTCCAGCTACCAAATTCCTGTCAGCTGAAGGAGATGGCTATTTGCAGAATGATCAGAAGTAAAATAAATAAATGAATATTTTAAATGTTATTTTCTTCTACTTTTTATTAATTGTGCTTTACAGGAGAGAACAAAAATAGTGAAAATCGCAATATTTGAGACATAAAATGGACCAGAATGTAAAAATACACTGCACAAGACAATCTTACATTGGCATAAGAAGTGCTAAACAGGTTTAGTTTGCCACCAGTGCTTTTTTAACTACGTCTACATTGTATGGCATTGATATCCTTCATTTCAAGATATATTCATGCTTGTTAGCAGTATGTCAAGCCATCTATAGGCATGTATTTGTGCTACTGCATTCATACAGTAGCACAAATGAATAGTAACATCTAACATTGTTTAACAGGCTCACGCTGGATGTAGTTCATGCCACTGTTGTCTCTAATAGCCCTGGTTCTCTGAAATAATCTGGATGTGGGTAGGACACATGTAAAATCAAAGGAAAGGAGAATACCCTGGGAAGAGCTGGCAAGGTGTTTTTAGCATACTGTGGGAACAACGAGTGGGCATCAAACCCAGAAATGTTTATTATGAAACTGATGACTTCCCACTGTTCTGCCGGGGAGAGACACTGGGCTCATGCACAGTCCTGTGGCCTCTTGGCATCACAGAGGGTTAGTCCACCCTGTGTCTCCAGTCATCTTTAGAAGAAACTTTCAGCCTCTACTATTCATCAAGAATAAGAAAAAACTTATGGTATAGGATAGTTGGTATTTAATCTGTTTTAAATATCTCACTAGGTTTGCATGCATGCAATTTTGAAAGCAGTATAAATGATTTTTCAGTTTATGTGGAGGATTTCACATAAACATTACCATAAATATAAGGCTTTATGTATGGAATAAACCCCTTTAATTACAATCCCTCTTCTGTCTTTTCCCCAGCGAGTTGCTAAAAGCTAGTTTGGACAAAATGCCATAAGAAGTGCTCATACAGAACAGTCCTGTACAGACACCTACGTAGTAGTTCAGCATATACAGAAACAATCTCTTCTATCCTTTGTGACTAGTAAACTGACATCTAAACCAATTTACTCTCAAAATTAAATGAATATTTTTTTTTTAGGACTCAGACCAAAATGCTATTCCTGGCTATGAAAGTAACCGTGGCATGAGCTGGTTCTCAGCTTGCTCATATTTGAATCATCATTTTCAGGTAAGGGGCATTAAGGTGTTTTCAGACATAACGTGATGTTAAGAGATTTGTCCAAGGCCAGAGAGAGGCAAAACTAAGATATCAGTTCAGTATATCTTGATTCCCAGCTTGGGCCTCTGCTTTGGGAATGGGTAATTATTTATTCTCCATCAGCTGCCATGGCAGTGGAGGACCCTGAGACCCCAAAGGAGATATCGGAGTTTGTGTTACCAGAACCGGACAGACCTTGCTGTCTTTTTGATTCTTAGCCTACACACATGCATTTATTTATTTAGTGCAACTGTGCTTAAAAGCAGGTCACTTCCATTTGCTTTTAAGAGTGCTATCAAAGTGAAATAAATTGGCTCTAGCCACTGCTGAACTGATTTAAGATGTAACCAAACCTCTTTAAATATTTAGAAATAGGTTTAGTTAAATTGATACATTTCTGTATGTAAAATTTTAGGTGGTCAGCTAATAGATCTTTTCCATCTCTGACTTTTATTATTCTAGTTAGTTATGTTTAAGCACTGGCATATGAGAGGATCTGGAATAGATTTTATGCTGCATTTAAGATTAATTTATTCCATCTGTCCCAGGGAGGGAAAAAAGAAACATTTGAAGGAAATATATAATTAAGATAGTAAGTAAAGCTACCACAAACTCTAGGCTCTCTTATTTATACATTTGCCTCATTTAACTCTGTTTTATTCTGGTCTTTCACATAATTATGGTGAAAAGGAAACTCCTCTGCATTAAATTCCAAGCATTTAGAGATTTTAATGAATGAGGTGTTAAGTCCTGGCCTTTACTTAGATTTTCTCTGTTACCTGTGCTTCACATTAGCTCCTCTGTAGGGTTTGTTGAGAAGAGAAGTTAAGTTTTAATTACTTTCTTGTACTTATGAGGCTGTGATACTGGTTTAAAATAAGGATATAGTGAAAATATTCCTAGGTTAAATTTCCCCAAATTTAAAGCCTTTCATTAAATGGCATCTAATAGTAGTGGTCACAAAGACTGTCAGACATTAAAGTATCAGGAGACAACTTCAAAGAATCCGAACAAGTAGACCACTCTGTTATCAAATACAAACACCAGGGACATGACGTGCTAGTTCTGCAGAAAGTTCTCTTGCTTCTGGTTGCCTAGACCCAGATCTAAAACAGGACTTAAGGTACTTAAAAGAGGATGTAAAGTGAATTTTTAAGCCTGTGTTCAGATCTGTTAGCTTGATGAGTCTTACACAGTGGCAAATTAGGAGGTGTTTACCTTCCAAAGGAAACTTTAAATGTGCCTGGTGCTGTATGTGCAGATTGTACAAGGTTAACCATCTTAGCTCATATCAGCAAGGCTAAGCACCACCTAACTGCGGCCTCCAGCTGCTATAACCTGTGTCCTTGCAGCAGGAAATGCAGGCAGCAGAAGCTCCTCCTCATCCCTCACAAAATGGTCTTAGAACGTGGTGCAGGAGAGAGATAGCTGCAGCCTCAAGCTAAAGAAAGGCAGAGTGGAAAGCTGAAAAATGAACTGCATCAGATCATACATGTTGTAAAACAGAAGAGGAAGCAAAGCATCAATTTCCCTGATGAATCCACACCTGGATTCAAATTTCAATCTCTTTTCTGCTCCCTGAGTTCTCCCTGCTGGGCTATCATCTTTCCTGCACCAGCTGTGAGGATGGAGTAAAGCAGAAGAGTGTGAGTCTGGTTCTCCAGCCCAAAGAGGAGTGAGCAAAAAGAAGTGGCTGTTTTGATCATTGCCCCCTGTGAATGTCCTACCAATTCTGGTATCATTTATGAGGTGTTTCTAGCCTCTCCCCTATATTTCTTTCTATACAGTGGCAGAACTTCACTGTAGGGTACAGAGAGAGGACAAAAATGTGTCCCCTTTCATGCAACTGAAATTCTGGTGGTAAAATTGTGTTGCTGGGGAAAAAAAGTACTCAATTCAGTTCTTCTCATGCAGCATTTTAGATCTCTCACTTTTTTCTGTGCAATTCCAAAAGAAAAGAGGACAGATGCCACTGCAGTTCCTTCTGGCATTATACTATAGAGTCCTAGTTTTTGAGAGCCAGAACACAGACCTAGCTTAGCAGAGGATTCAGGACTGTAGAAAAAGAAAAGACAAAGACACTAAAGGATGGGATTTTTCATTCCCAACTAAAATTTTTCAAAATGGACTATAATCATGCTGTCTCCATCCTCTGCTACTGGACTCTGGAGGCAGAATATCACCCTAATAAGGGCTTCTGGATTCCATTCCTGGCACTTTCCATCCCACTCTACGTGTTGCAGTGATGAACTTCTCAGTTTACAGGATCTGGCATTTACAGAAAAAGTTTTCTCCTTTAGTGGTCCCTGAGGAAATTAACACTCTGCAGGTCAAGACTTTGTTAACATTCACTACTAGACTTAAGACACTGGGCTGTGCATTAAAAAAAATTGAGACAATTGCAGTTTTGGAAGGAGGAGGGGAGTTATGGCTTGGCATGTAGTTCAGTCTTCATGCTAGGTCAGCCCTAAAAGTCTGACTTTCAGACTGGTAAATGTTGCCAAAATATTTGTGGCAGTTTCTCACATAGACTATTGGGTTGTTGGGTTTTTTTAAGGGTTATGATGAGGTCAGTTTCATTTGTGGTAGGTCTCAAGCCAGACACAACCCCCTAAAATTCTACAATTTTGAGGTAAAATACAACTATGCAATAAAAAGCTGTTTCTTCAAAGCACTGAGGCAAGGGTTTTCAGTGGAGCTTCAGGGAGTTTGGTTCCCAGGTCCCCCTCTTTTAAGTTTCATTTGAAAACCCGAGCATGCACACTCCTACCAAAGTTCATGGTATAGTGCAGCAAATATGTATTTTATAAGCAAATTGCTCTGTTTTTACATGAATTCTAGTATATTAAATTTTTATTGAAAAATTCTAGCACTCAGTAACAACTGCTGTAAAAACTTGAGTATTTGGAGTCACTTTCTTTATCATCCTGAAGCCCACAACTCAATGGAAGCACAAGGGGGAGCAGAGCTGCACCCCATCTCTGTGCAGCCATCTAGTTGCTACTAGGAGTAGTGGCTACATGCCAGTTATGTGAAGGGATGTGGAGGTCATGCAGGTGAATTCCCCTTTTTCTGGTTGCCAGCTGCTGATGTTGCACTGCAACTCTCCTTTGGTGTCCTGCAAGAGAGAGTACACCAGCATAATCCAAACAAGGCCATCTGAGACTGTTGGGACTGGAGAGGTGCTTTCAAGATTTCAATGGCTAGATGTAGACCTACAAACTTGCACATATTTCCAGGTACTCTGAGCCTAGTTGGCTAGAGGCTACTCTGATCTGTGCTGGCCAATGAATGGAAAATGTCTATATCTTCTGTGGACTTGTTGGGATGGAAATGCTTAAGCCAGAGTGGGTGTGAGGTGATGCTCAAGTGTTTGCTTGGATTCCCCCTTGATAGAAGTGTTAAGAGTGTATTGGTACACATCCATTAGACGAGAGTGGAAATGTTTCATCTGTCACTTCAGGAATGCTATCAAGTGTCATGTGGTGCATGTGTGTGAAAAGTTTACCAAGAAAGCAGACAACAGACTTGATGTCAATTTTATGAGGTCAGTGAGATGGTTCTGGTTTCTCGTATATACTCAGTGAATGATCATCATATTCATGAAAGCACTCCTGTGATGGTAACCATGGCAACTCCTATTAAATGAAGTTTTTCACAAAATAGTGTGATTTACAAGGCAGAGGAAACATTTATTTTCAAGGACCAGTCCTGTACCCACTGGTGTTCAAAGAGGAAGGATTAGACCTCTATGGCAGTGGCAACAAATGTGATAGCAGCTTTTATGTGTAGACTCTTCTGAAGGGGAAAATTGTCTTCAGGTTTTTTCCTTGCAGCTGGTCGTGACAGTAAAACATTTTACTCTGGAAAGCAGCTACATTTAAAACACTGTTGGATCTCCAGGGGAGATTTTATTTCTTAATTGTTCTACCATATTTTTAAAAATCCAGTTTCGAATTACCTGCGATATAAATTTTTAATTATAAGATTGACAATCAGATGGTCCTATTAGATTTAAATATTTTTACTAAAACTCTTCATCCAGTAGTTGTGTGTTTTAGCAACTGATGTATCAATAGGAATGCCTGTTTTATGCATAATCTAAGCCATGGTAAACATGGTAAAGTAGATCACAGAAATAAAACTTAAATAATTTTTGCTAGAAGATAATTGATTCGGTTTCTACTTCTGATGTCTGTAAACAAGAGTAAATTTACTGCTGTAAAGTCCTATTTGTTCTGGCTGCTGTAGGAGCTCCTGTGTCTGGTGGCTTTGCACAGCCTTCCTTTCAACTCCCTCATTAGACTGAGGTTATAACTACTCCTTTTTACTGATATGATGAGAGAAGAAATGTTAAAATGTCCCTTCTCTCATGTTGAGAGCAACTTTGTACACATGATGTTTCTACCTGTGCTGAGAATATTAGGAGGCAATGATTGCTAGTGAATTGTGAGTCAAGAGTGTTTTGCTTCAGAGGCTTTGTTGCTGATGATCAGCATGGGGAGAGGCAGGTGCAAGAGAGAAATTTTACTTGATATAAATGTGTGTTTCTATTAAAAACCGGCAAGGAATGAAAGCAAAGTCTTGTACAGGAACCATAAAAAGAACATCACCGGGACTTAGAATCAGAATCATTATGGTTGGAAAAGACCTCTAAGATCATCCAGTCCAACCATCAACCCAACATCACCATGCCCACTAAACCATGTCCTGAAGTGACATATCTACACATTTTTTGAACACCTTCAGGGATGGTGACTCCACCACTTCCCTGGGCAGCCTGTTTCAATGCTTGACTACTCTTACAGTAAAGAAATTTTTCCTAATATCCAATCTGAACCTCCCGTGGTGCAACTTGAGGCCATTACCTCTTGTCCTATCACTAGTTGCTTGAGAGAAGAGGCCAACACCCACCTGACTACAACCTCCTTTCAGGTAGTCGTAGAGAGTGATAATGTCTCCCCTCAGCCTCCTTTTCTCCAGGCTGAATAACCCCAGTTCCCTTAGCCACTACTCATAAGACATGTGCTCCAGACCCTTCACCAGCTTTGTTGCCCTTCTCTGGACATGCTCCAGCACCTCAATGTCCTTCTTTTAGTGAGGGGCCCAAAACTGAACACAGTACTCAAAGTGCAGCCTCACCATTACCGAGTACAGGGGCATGATCCCTTCTCTACTCCTGTTGGCCACACTTTTTCTGATACAAGCCAGGATGCTGTTGGCCTTCTTGGCCACCTGGGCACACTGCTGACTCATGTTCAACTGGTTGTTGACCAGCACTCCCAGGTCCTTTTCTGCTGGGCAACTTTCTAGCCACTCTTCCCCAAGTCTGTAGCATTGCATAGGGTTGTTCCATGTCTGTAGCACTGAATGGGGTTCCTTAAAAGAAAGAGAAACACTCTGCACCAACATATGGGCCAGGCCGTTCTTTAATGTCCCCTCACAGCGGGCAAATCACTGAAAGAATGTGAACCAGCCCAGTTTTCTGGTTGATCCATTTGTACCAGGGTGACCTTTTCTAAGAGCTTATGGATCAAATTAAAGGTCTCAACTATACCTGCAAACTGCAACATCCAATGACCTGCAGAACAAGGGTATTTCATACAGCAGAGCTCCTCAGCAGCTAATATTCAACTAAAGTGAGGCTGAAAATTCTGCCCTTCTCTCCTGACCATGCACATCCACCTCCTGATCTCCACACTACCTGGAGAATTTGAAGGAGCTGATCTGACTGAAAACCAACCCAGCAAAATAAAGAAGTGGCTTGTCTTCAGCCAACTTAGTTTCCTGGAGAGACTCACCTTCTGCTTGTACAAATGCCAGCAGCAGGACGACAGGGAGGGACAGAACAGCATGGCTGGCAGAGGACAGGACCACAGCGGCCCAGATTCAATTTAACTTCAGCTGCTGTTCTCATATTGTGCTGAAAGAGTTGCAGAACTATGACTGGGCTATATAAAAGTATGAAGGGCAAAAACTTGGCCCAAAAATCCATTAGGCAGAAAGGATTATTAGGAAAAAGATTTGGATGGTGTTTCTGTGGTCTGCAATTTTAAACTGAAAATTACATAACTTCTTTTGGCTTGTATAGATTCACTTTAAGAAAATAGCTTTGATGTTTGAGAAGCTCAGACATGCAATAGCTGGCTCTGGAATTTTGTGAGAAGTTCATAAATCAGCTTTAGACCGTTCCTATTTGTTATTGTGAACCTGTTCTGTAGCTTAGGAGCCATCTGCCTATCTCTGGAGTTTATTGCCATCCATCGACCTTAGTGTTTTGGATGACTGCCCATCACTGGAGCATGTGAGTGCCTTCCCTTCGAACAGCAGTGCCTCCTGGAATCCCTGCCTGCTCTGGAATCTTCTATTAGACACTATAAGAGTGGTTGTACTAGGTCATATCCAAGATCCATCTAGCCCAGTATCTATCTCATTCAGTGGCCACAAGCAGATGATTAAGAAAGGCATAAGGACAGGCCAAACTTCTAATGATGCTTCCCTGATTTATCTCAAAATCCAGCTTTGATATTTAAGAAGGCCAGGGATCATAAGAGTGTACAAAGTGGGTCAGAGCACAGGTACACTTGGCCCATCTCTGTCTATCTGTGGTAACAGTTTGACTATAATAATATGTGTCTGATTTAATGAATGGTACACATTCTAATAGTGTTCTAGTAGCGTCACATAACTAGTGATGGGGAAAATATCTTAACGAAACAGGGAATCTGTCTTGGCAGCTGTTTCACTCTGATTTCATTCCCCCTGGAAAGCTGCACTGTGTAGGTGACAAAGCTGTCCTCTCCTGATTTATAGGTATCATGCTGTGCACAGCTGGGTGGTTATCTCCTCTCTGAGTGTGTTGATTTGATTTGATTTGATGAGGGATGGATTTGGTTTGCATGCCACACAAACCCAATACAGATGAAAAGGATCATCTGGAAGAATAAAGGTAACAGTATCAATTATCATGGAAGATGCATCAAGAGACAATGTCCAATTATCAAAGTTGCTAATTACATCTCTTAGCTCGAAGCTATCTGAAGCACAAAACAAAGCCCAGATACTCACAAGTGCAAAGAAATCCAGTTGAATGTAAACATTCTGCCTTTCAGGAAGAAGAAGGTCCTGTTCATGACTATAAGATTGAAATGTATCTTCTCTCCATCATGCTACAGGATTTGGCCTGGCCCTGCACAGCCCTGCACAGCCCTGCCTAGTCCCACTGGCCCTCTGCCTTGTTTCCCTCAGGCCACAGCTGGAATGATGGCATCAGTCTGGCTTCTTTGTTGTGGTAGAGGGGAGGAGGGGGGCTAGACTCTCACCTCCCTCCTCCCTGTTAGTTTTACTCT